>NW_008629208.1:0-1097 GCF_000691845.1 Merops nubicus
ACCGGCCGCGGCCGGGGCTGGTGTGCGTGTGTACAACATCCCCATGCACGTGTGTTATGTCAACGGGGTTCTGCCAGCTGCACGTAGAGGCACGGACACAGAGACGTGCGCCCACCCTTTCACATCCCTTCGCTACCCAGATTTTTCCAGTTCGAAGGAAAAACCAGCTGGTCCCCCAAAGCCGGTCGCTACACGAGTGTGACTTATCGTGAGAAAGTAGGAGAACGCAGGGAAGCGGAGGTTATGCGGGAGTGGGGGAAGGAGGGAAGTCGGATTCCCAGTATCACCCACATGACTTGCTAAGCGGCTCCAGCTCCTCTAAAACCTCTGGGCCATATGTTATTTTATTTACACCCTTTGTCTTGTTGTGCGTCGTCTGGTGAAAGAATATACCCGGGATATAAATGAAAGTAAGCTAGAGTAAACAAACAAGGGGAGCGCCTGCTTAAGGGATATGTAACATTTCTGAGATCCCAACAGAGCACGTCGTTCCCATGGTTATAATAGGGCCAGAATAGCAATTAAAGGTTTTAGTTAAAACCCCCAGATTTTTAATGCTGAATGACACTTTGACTCCATTTTCTCATAGATGATTTAGAATTTTTGCGGGATTACACTAGGGGAGGAGAAGGAGGGGGGGGATGGCTAAAGTCAACGCAAAACCAAGTCTTTAACGGTAAAAGAAAAAAAAAAAAAAAAAGGCACAACAGATTAAGGTGTTCCTAATGTTGGCAACAGCTCAGAGAAACCTCTGCAGCTTTCCTGTGAACCTGAATTTGTTCTCAACTTCTGCATTTGGAGGTACCCTGCTCCGAGGCGAGGACCACACTAGTTCGTCTAGATTAGGCGACGAGACCCCGCGGCTTTGGGCACCACTTCCCGCGCCTGGAAATCCGCGCATCAGCTTCGTTTCCTTCTTCTTCAACCGCGGCAGTGAACGCCATGGCCGGGCTGGAGCACGTCGGGCAACGAGGAAACTTTTTTTCCTAAGATAAACAGGACACTCTATTAAATCGACTGCATTTTATTCTTTTCCCCAAAGTCAATGTTACCCAGAGGATCGGCTTGTTGCTGCTGCAAACCCTGTCTCCAGGTCA
>NW_008629208.1:1117-4256 GCF_000691845.1 Merops nubicus
CCGTGGTGTGTGGGGGGGGTGGGGGAAAGCCACTTCTTGGGGCCGGGCTGAGCCCCTGGGAAGCGGGAGCCGGGGGGAGCCCCGCGGGGCTGCGCCGCCCGCCCGGCTAGAGTGACCCCCCGGGAATGCGGTGCCAGCATCTCCCTCCTGCCCTCGCCCTGCCTCGCTGCTGCCCCTGAGGATACCTGCTCCAGCCCGCCCTGAAAGCCAGACAAAAGCGCGGATGCCGCTCCCCCCTCCCCCCAGCTGTTTTGGGAAGACAAACACACAAAAAAATATTCTCCAACTTTTGACCAGCCACTGCTGGCTTAAATTATCCTCTGCCCTGGGGAGGCAATAGTGAAGCAATGGGAGCTCCTTGCTCCACCGCCTGCTCCGGAGAGCAGCTGGGAAACAGGGTGCATCTGAACTTGAGCAAAACTGGGCTGCCCTCACGCAGCCCTCTTCCCCTCCGGGGCCAGGGGTGGCCAGGCTGGGAGTCACGGCGTGGGGAGCCCAAGAGAGGTTTCAAGGAGGGCGGTTTTGTTCTCCCTACCTGAAGACAGATTAATCCTCGTATATCCTTGATAAAAATGAAGATCTTGCTGGGAGGAAGGGAAAAAAAAAATGGTAGGAGAAGAAAGAAGGAGTCATTGGATTGCTATTGTCTAGAAAACAGGCCAACTTAAAAAACCTGTTGTAGAAATACAGAGATTCCTTTAAGTGTGAAATATCATTTCATTGTAAATAGTCAAAAAAGAATCGGTAATCCAACTTCCGGAAACTGTTCTGAATTATTTCAGCAGACTCTTTTAAAAGGGGATTAGCAGGGCTTTAGGGGCAAAATCCTTCTGTTTTATTCAATCTCTGATTTTATGTTATAATTACTAGATGTAAAGACTCGTGAATTAGTATGCAGGCGTCGTCCAGACATTATGCAGGTGCTATTCTAATCATTCAGCTTTTTAATTAAGGAACGAGGTAAGAAAACAGAATCATAAAAACACTTTTGTGAGAGCTGAGAAAATCGTGAGCGACTGCATGAATAAAGCCTTTATACCTTATCCTGACAGGTCAGACACCAATTGCCTGACTTACGACCTTTTCTTACTGAAACAATGGTTAACAGCTTTCTCACCTTGTTCCCATTATAGCCTTTATTCTCGCGGAGAATTTATGGAAATGGCTTAAAATGCTTACACTAAAGAGGTATGCAAAAAGGTATTGCGATTTTAATTGGTGCGTCCCGTACAAAGATTCGAGACGAATCCTTCGGACGAGTTCGGGTGGTTCGGGAGTGGAGGGTCTCAGCCTGGCACGAGGATTTGGGTACATCGACACGGTTCGAAGCATAAAATTCTCCTCCAGAGGAGGAGACACAAACAAACAAAAAAGCCACCCAAAGTTGCCGTAATGCCCAGGCAGCCGCCGCGGCTGGGACGGCGCCGGGTCGCCCTTTGTTCAGTGCATCAGAAGGCATCGCGCTCCTTGATCCGGCGATGGAAACTTAAAGCCTTTGTGGGGCTTTGTTATTATTATTTAATTTCTTTCCGTTGCCTTCCTCCTCTCCCCTCCTTTCCCCCCCTCCCCACGCTTGGCACTACTGCATCACGTGAATTAACATATGAATGAAACAACCACAGCCAATGCACTTAAGGTAATACCTATGCTCCATTCTCGCCTGATTATCTTTTTATAGAAAGTTACATTAACTAATGACATTTACATAAATATGAATAATTAGTGATGTAAGTAATTCTGCTCCGAGGGGGAAAGGCGGAGTAGAGAGAAGTGCCTGAGACCTGAGCCCAATTTTCGGCTCCGTAGACCTGGGCTCTGCTTCGCCCTGACACTGGGCAGGAGGCGCGGAGTCTCCTTCGGGAGGAGGGGAACTGTCACATTTATATTGTTTTCTCTCTCTCTCTCTCTTTTTTTTTTTTTTTTTTCCCTAATGTGAAACTTTTCTCTTGTGCCCCTCTTTTATCTCCCCTCCAGACCTCCAGTTCTGAGCAGAGTTCAGTGGCTGTAAATGATAGGTTCCCAAAAGCATCAATCCGCGCTCCTCTAGTACTTGCCCGAGAACAATGCAAGTATTAGGATATCAGCAGCACTCGAAATGATCACGCGTTAAATTATTTTGCTTTCACGGATGAGGGGGCTTTTTTCCAATGTAAATCAAGCGCTTTAGTTATTAAGTCTGAACACTAATCTCCAACAACCTTTACATAATGTGGCAGAATGTGCCACACCACTTCGCACCTGCACTCTGAATAGAGCCGCCTTTTCAATGTAAGACACGCTTGTTGCCCCTGGGCTCCAAAGGAGTTGTGTGAATAAGTCAAGCTTTTTGAATACCCCTACTCGCTTTCTCTTCCTCCTTTGATCACAGAAAATGTCTTCTAATTTGTCCTTTTTCATTGTAACAACGTTTTCAAGTCTCTTTTTATTTTCCAAACCACATATTTATAAAGAACATAAATCGCCCCAGAAAACAAAAGTTCTCTCCTCGCCAACTGGCCGAGTAGATTATGATCACTTTGTTATTCACAAGGAGAAGAGGAAAACAAGGTTCTCGCAAAGACTGTTGCTTCTCGAGTTTGTCCTAAACAAACATTTAACTTTGGGACTGGGCGCGGGAGGAGAATCATGTTTGTTCCCTTCAAAAATAAGGGCAGATCCATTTGACTTAGGGATCCGCTCGCTGCTCTCTCCAGTCTGTTGGCCAGATGAGCTTCAACCTTTTAGGAACTGGTGATAAATCTCGTGGAGGAAGACAGGAGGGACCAGTAATCTCTCCGTGCCCACTGGAATGACTGTAGCCTCCGCCTGCTTCCTGAGCCCATCAGACAGCTCAGGGCGAAGCCAGCTGTAGCGAGGGGGTTTGCACGCGTTAATTCTTAGCTGAGCTGCCTACTTTAACGACCTTCGAGGATAATGAACTCTAATTTATAAATTCGCGCAAGATGTCAAAGTTAATAGGGAGCGGAACCGCCGGAAAAAAAAAAAAAAAAATAAAAATCCAACCCGCAGGGGTCCTGTCCCTTCCCCCAGCCCTCGGACCCTATTTTTCCTCCCAGGAGCCGGACAGGGCAGCCCCGCCGCCGAGGGCACGGTACTCGGCCCGGCGGCTCCCTTCTGCCCTGCCCACTCCCCACACTCG
>NW_008629208.1:4287-8504 GCF_000691845.1 Merops nubicus
GGCTGCAGGGGCCAAGGCTAGAGCCCAGCAGGGATTCCACCTCCTGCCTCCGCCTCGGCCCCGTCTCAGACGTTTCCGAGGTGTTTTGCCCAAGTGTCTGCTCAGGAGCAGTAGGTTAATGGCATTTTAGTTGAGTTAGTCTCTCTGCAGGCTAAGCCCAACCTAGGAGTTTCTCACTCCTCCTTCTCACAGACGGGTTTCCGGACGACTCTTTAACATTCGTACTCATTAGCACGTTAATCAAGGCTGTAATTCCAGGGAAGAGGTGCCCGTGAATTCCTGCGGCAGCTAAAATCGCCTCTCGAGCGTGCACCTATGCGCAGCGCTGCGCAGCGCCCGCTCCCCCCTCCGACGGGCTGCCTCCTCCGAGAGGCTATTGCCTTACATTACCGTAGGCTCCGGGTAAGAAAACTAACAAACCCTTCTAATACAGTTTTAAACACTTTGATGTCTTGCCAAGAAACACACTTCCTTCAAGAGACAAGTCAACATTTGTTTTTCACATTAAATGGCGTTTAGTTGCCACTGAAAAAATGATGCTGAAGGACCACTTTTTAATTCGATGTATAACAACCGCGGGGGTCTAAGAGAAAATAACGGCGAAAGCTATAGACACAAATAACTAAATTACCAAAACGTTAGTATATCTCCTAGGTTCATTAATATGTAACAGACTCCCCAGTTAATCTCCAAAAGCCAGTGTTCCCCCTCTAAAATAGCACTCTGGGACGAATTGTACAGGAGATCAATCACTGCTAATGCAGGAAGGTTTACTGCAAGGGGGGAAAAAGCTATTTACACCTTCAAATAGAAGCTTTTGAGATTTAAGAGTAAGGGTCATACATCACCAAGAATAAATGATTATGAATTGGTAAACGCGCCCTCCAGCCATTAGCTATGCGACGCGATTTATCATTTCTGGGTGTTTTTCTTTTTAAAATCATCTGGCTGTTTGAAAAGAAAAGCATGACGGAGAAAAAAAACACCGCGGGAAAGTTTGTTTTTGCATATACTATAAGTCATCAAAACATGGCTATTCAGAAATAAACGGGGTCACTTATGAACTGCTTAATGAGAGACAATAAAGCCTTTCCATTGTACACTTTTATGACTCAGGGATCGGTGGGCTTCTCACAGCCTAGCCTCCGGCCGCCTCTGCCTTTTTCCCTCCTTTCCTTGCAAGTTACAAACCCGCGACTGTAGTAAGAAACCATTTACGCCCTAAAAATGAGTTGCCACTGTCCTTCCGTCCCCTGGAGTATATTGAACTTAAATTACAGGTGACATTTTGCCGGTTTTCAGTAATAGTTGGCCAATTGTTTCCCAAGATGCTCACCAGCAGCCCTGTAAGGACTGGACGGGGAGGACCTGCCCTGGCAGCAGACGTGGGATGGTAGGACAGGACACCTCCTGGCTTTTGTCTTCATTAGAAAAAAAAAAAAAAAAAAAAGAGCTAAGGGCTCGTTTGGGTGGAAAACCTTGCAACCCAGGTCGGTGGAAGCCGGCTGAGCCCCTCCGGCGGTATTTGGAGAGCTTTTTTTCTTGTGTGCTCTTGTATATTTTAATTATTATTATTGAAATTGCTTCGCAATGCCAAGTAAACCTTTTTCCACTTAGACTGTGCTCAGGGCGGTGGGAATGTTGCTCATCAAATTAAATAATCTATAATAAAACACATACTTGAGAGCTGGGAAAAAGAATGACAGCGGGGGGAGGATAGCTGGCGGCACCCGTCCCCGGCTACTGGGGGGCCGGGGTGGCCATTCCCAGCGCCGGGAAGCGCTGCCCCCCACCCGCCCTGCAGGCCTCGGGCTTGGGGCTGGCACATGGACCTGCCGTTGGGCGAGACAGCTGCGACGTAGAGATGGGACATAAACCTCGAGGTTCTGGTGGGGAATCACCTGCCATCTCGTCGAATAACTGGACGCCAGGTCAGAGGGAAGGTGCTGGCGATGGGTAGGAGAGACTGTCGAGGGACACCTCTTTGGACCCACTCCCTGGACGTGGCTCCCAGAGACGTTGAAGCCAGAGCAGACCCTTCAGGCCACTTGGAGGTGTGTTAGGGACTTCCTCTGGGAAGGGCCTCCGTCAAAAATGTAAAGTTCCCTAAACTTTTACATCCCGCTGCCCCAAGACGTCGGGTTTCAATTGTGACAAGTGCCTGTTTTCTTAGGGTAAGAGATTTAATATGTCTGGTGAAAAGGTCTGCGGCAGTGAGGCTCACAGCAGGTAACCAGCTCTGCTAGGGAGCTTTTAGTCCCACTTCTAACACTCCTAAAATATTTGCAAGATTTGGGAATAAAATGACTTGCTTGTAGACTCGAAGAAGCTCTGAGATTTCTGGTTTGTTTTACAACCTCGTTACAGGCACATTTGGCCAAAGGGCACTGTTTTATGTAAAGACAAAGACATAGAGCCCGTTCTGAGGAATGCTGGGCTTTTACAAAACTCTGCTCCGTGGCTTATTGTCTACTGTGTGGCTTTGGGGAAGGAAAAAAAAAAAAAAAAAAAAACCAACAAAAAAACCCCACCAACAACAACAACAAAAAAAACAAAAAAAAAAAACAAAAAAAAAAACCCCCCACAAAAACCCAAAAAAAAAAAAAAAAAAAACAAAAAAAAACCCAAAAAAAACCCCAAAAAAACAAAACCCCACAACTCCAAAGCCAGGCAGTTGCACGCGATGGGTTTGCTGACCCTCTGGGTGCAAATACTTCGTTGGAAGAACCTGGAGACATTTATCAGTCGATGCTGTCCCCTCTCGGTTTCTGGGCGTCTCCCTGCTCCCCACGGTAAGCAGCGAAGCGCTGCAGAGCCAGCCGCGGAGAGTCGCGGAGAGGAGAGGGAAGGTGGCGGGGGAGAGGGCGCAGGACCCCACACCGGGGAGCCGCCCCGTGGCCCTCGCCCGCTGACACAGTGGCAACCTCGCCGCGGACTTCTCTGGGGCAAGCGTACTCATGAAGAAGCAGGGAGAAGCGTGCTCTTGGGAAGCAAGGAGACTGTGGAAAGCTTCAGCGGGTCCTGCCGGCTGGGGTGCGGAGAGTGCAGGCCCGCACCCCCTGCCCCTCGCAGCGACTTCCGCACGCGTACGCGCAAAGCAGCGCCTCCTGCCCCCTCTCTCCCCGAGACGAAGGGTGGTAATAAACTCCTAATTCCCCTTTGTCACAGGAGGGCAAAAAGGAGGCTAACTCTGCTTCTTGCTTCTCCGAGATCCCCATTGGAAGGTCCACTTCTTGGTCTATGAAAGAGGACCGGGGTGCAAGATGTTTTCCTCAGACATCCCCTTTCATTTTAGAAGCCTACTTCACAACACAGAGGAAGGAAAAAAAAATAATATTCTGAGATGATCTAGTTCTTCGGAATAGATGAGATTGTTTCCTTGAATATCTAATGTTGCTATTCCAGTTCAAAATATACCCATTTCCTCTTTATTACACCATTCTGCATTTTATTTCTATGATTTTATGTTTTACTGCTGCTCCTGTGAAAGTCTATATTTTCAGCGTTATAGAAAGTCTCTGAAGATCCATAAGATTATTATTTATCTGACTTTCTGTGTCTCCGAGTGCTGTATACATTATATAATTGCTTTAAAACGTTTTCATAAATTACATTCAGAAATGTGTCATAGTAAATTACCTTTGTAATAAAATGTAAAAAATGCAAATGGCTGTTGTCTTTATTACGTTTTAAACCATTGGTTTATCTGCACTATTTCACTTGTCAGTTGCACAATATGTTGTATAAAGGGAAGCACAGTTTGATAACAGATAGATGGAACCTCGTGTGTAATCTAGCAGGCACGTACAGTTTGGGTCATTTCCTTATCTCCCGCAGAAAAGACATTATCCCCCTCATATTTACATACTTTTCAATATTTGTCAAACAATCATAAATTATAAATTAATGAAATGTTCGGCAGTCTTCAGAGATCAGACTAATGAAGACATTTACCTTTTTGGTGATTTGGAGTCTCATCTTTGTAAGTTTAATGACATTTAGACTCTCACGGTTTATTAGGCTTTATTAGATTTGTCCCTCACTCCTGCTGTCATTCAGATGTCTCTGCATAAACATCACCTGCTTCAGGTACAAGAACAAATCGACTTCTTCCAGGAAGGCTCCGAGGCAGCAGCGCCACCGTGCCTGGGCGCAGAGCGGGTCGCTGGGGGCCGTGCAGGCCCCGAGGAGCTGGCCACACTGGCAGGCTGCTGGCC
>NW_008629209.1:0-50528 GCF_000691845.1 Merops nubicus
ATATATCCTGTTTCTTATTACAGAATGAGATGAGCTAAAGTTCTGGTGGTATTCTAACAACATAATAATGCTTACTTCATCAGCTGAAACATCTGTGCTATGTACAGATTTTAAAGGAAGTTCATTTGGTACCTCAATTGGTCTTTTTTCAATTTCAAACAATTTTTTCAACTATTACACCATGTTTTCTTTATATTAATGATATGTAAAGTACAAATGAATGTGAACATCACAAATGAGCATTACTTTTCAAAGTTATAAGAAACAGCATCAAGCAGACACTTAAAGGTTGAGTGCTCTGATGTAACCAGCACTGTGCTGCATAAGCACTGGGCAAGTAAAATTAGAAATATGTTAAAAGACACAGAGTAAGATTTTTTTTTTTTTTTAAGTGTGAACTGGAATATATTGATAAATGCCAGATTAGTTTTGCATAGCATCTTTTCTGCATTTGTGAGGAGAAACACAAGACAGAAAACTCTTTGGAAGTTATTAGAACACAACATAGAAGAGATATTAAAGACAGGAAAAAACATACACAAGTATGAGGGGATCGAGAGCACCCATAGTAAATTTGCAGATGACATGATATTCGGTGGGAGTGTTGATCTGCTTGAGGGTAGGAAGGCTCTGCAGAGGGCTTTGGAGCAATGGGCTGAGGTCAATTATATGAGCTTTAACAAGGCCAAGTGCCAGGTCCTGCACTTGGGTCACAACAACCCCAGGCAATGCTTCAGGCTTGGGGAGGAGTGGCTGGAAACTGCCTGGTGGAAAAGGACCTGGGGGTGTTGGTGGCCAGTCAACTGAACATGAGCCAGCAGTGTGCCCAGGTGGCCAAGAAAGTCAATGGCATCTTGGCCTGTATCAGAAATGGTGTGACCAGCAGGAGTAGGGAGGTGATCGTGCCCTGAGCTCGGCACTCGGGAGACCTCACCTTGAGTCCTGTGTCCAGTTTTGGACACCACAGGATAAGAAGGACATGGAGGTGCTGGAGTGGGTCCAGAGAAGGGCAATGAAACTGGTGAGAGGGCTGGAAAACATGCCTTAGGAAGACTGGCTGAGGGAACTGGGGTTGTTTAATCTGGAGAAGAGGAGCCTGAGAGAAGACCTCATTGCTCTCTACAACTACCTAAAAGGAGGTTGTAGTGAGGGTGGTGTTGGTCTTTTCTCCCAAATTACTGATAAGGGGAATTGGCCTCAACTCATGCCAGGGGAGGTTTCAATTGCATATTAGGAAAAATTTCTTCACTGAGGGAGTGTTTAGGCACTGGAATGGTCTGCCCAGGGAGTTGGTGGAGTCATCATCCCTGGAGGTTTTCAGAAAATGAGTAGATGTAGCACTTGAGGCTATGGTCTAGTGGATAGGGAAAAGTTGGGATGGTGGTTGGACTTGATGGTCCCAGAGGTCCTTTCTGACCATAGTGATTCTATTTTTCTATTTGTTGGAAGCTTTTAAAAACACTTTTGCCACATTGAAATTGACATTAAAACTCACCAGGACAAGGAATTCACCTCAGACATTGCTTAGTGTAATTGTTTCATATTTACAGTTTGAGGAATAAACTAGTTACATAGCTAATGCAATAATTTAAAACATGAAAGTCTTGTCTATTTAGTTTAAATATGTCCTCTATCATCATGTTAAAAATATGTCTCTTTTTTATCTATGATTTGACCTAGAGACTCACCGTTTGTTTTATTTTGAGAGCTGTATAGAGATGTGTCTTTTTAAGGTGAATAGAGTTTAATGTGATAAAATAAGATACCTAAATATAAAGCCCTTCTGGTAGCTTGGCAATGACTGCAGTGAAAGTTTCCACTAACACACGCTGGAAGTGACAAGTACACGAGTAGGACTTTTGGTTTACACAGCACGGTCATTCATAGCCTAAAGAAGCTCCTCTGATGATAAAATGCTAATTTTGTGTTGTATTTAATCCATGTATTAAAACGTCTCTGCATAAAATACTGAACAAACACCTTGCTGGGAAACACAACAAATAAGGTATCATTCAAAGGGTAGCCAAGAAGGAAAGGGAGCAGTGATGGTGAAGAGACAATAATTGGTTTCCTCCGTACCTGTCAGAAAGCTGCTCAGTTGCTATATATTTAAAACTCCATTCAAGTATAAACTAGATCACAGAGGACACCTATACCTGGATGTTATCAACAACTTTGTACAGAACATAGAATACAAGTATTAAGCTTACAGAGGTGGCAGGGAATGGAATTACTAAGGAAGTCCTGTGCAATCTAGGTTATTAAATTAGCATATCTAGAAACTTTAGGAAGGAGAAATCTATTTTACAAAGTGACACAGAGGCTAAGAAGGTGACCCTGTCCTTACCTGTATCTCTTCTATTTGCACTACCAGTAGAAGACTTTTACTGTTCTGAATGTTTAACATTTAGGGCCAGTATTGCAACATGATTGCAAGACAGGAACTTTACTGCAGAACTGCAAACCTACCTGGCCAAGGGGTGAGCTACTACAGGCACCACTCAGCTCACCTCTACGTGTCAAAGTTCCAGAACTCGCCTTCCTTTGAGAGAAGGCAAACTGGACCAAATATTGCAATTTCTTTCTGGTTTCTTTCTCAACAACAAACTTGCAAAACTCAAAACTACTCATGAAGCCGTAGGAATTACATTTCTTGTACTTTTTATTTTTTTTGCATAATAATTTCACATTTATCTTTTCCTCTGTTTCCCTGTGGAAATTAAATTAACATTTTTAACTGCCTGTTTTAACTTTGCTATAATAAAAGAGAAGAGTTATGGCTAAGCTTTGCAACATGAAAATCAAGTGTAATATTCGTAAAGCAATTTCTCTGAAATTTGTAAACAATATATTGTCTGGAAGAGCCTGCTGTTGTTAGTATTTTGGACCGAGTCCTTTATAGCTACTTATTTTAACATGGTGTTTCCATCCTGTTAAAACATCATATGGATAAAGGAGTAAATTTTGACAGCTGTGACAGGATTATCATTGCCAAGGAAATCACATTCCTGGTACTCTTATGTTTCACTACATCTATTTTGCTTTGTCTGTGGCCTTGCCTGAACTGAAAATTACTTTTGGAGACAAGAAGAGAAATGTTACAAATGAAAGAAAATATTGTTATTCCCTTAAAAAATTTGATGCTTGAAATTATAGTAATAAGAAACAATGTTTTAGGGTTGAGGCCCCATCCCTGGGGGTCTTTAAGGCCAGGTTGGATGAGGCTCTGGGCAGCCTGATCTAGTGGGAGGTGTCCCTGCTCATGGCAAAGGGGTTGGAACTGGGTGATCCTTGTGGTCCCTTCCAACCATGACAGATTCTGATCTGTTTTGGCAGAGGACTTTGGAGCCCTGGTGGCTTGGTGGTTGGACTTGATGATCTTGGAGGTCCCTTCCAACCTAAATGATTCTATGATTCTAGGGTTGTTATTAAATCCATTGTTCAGGTTTTGAGGGAACACGAGGCTTCTGCCTTCAAGGACACATCCAATACATGTTTTATCTGGGCATACTGAGTTAAAGGAGGGGTTTGCTCACGTGTATGTTAGATCAGAAACCCTATGGAAGATTCCTCCAGCATTAGCTACTCAATCTGTTAAACCATGTGCAAAATAGATATGAAAAAAGCCCCACATATTTGCAGTATCCTGAATTTTTGGGTCGGAGAAATTGCCATGCTGGATCCATCCAATTTCAATATCCTATCTGATGTACACCAGTATCCAAAACCCACAGAAACTGCAAGGATCCTGCAGTAGACAAACATAACCTCATGTACTGGGTCTCCTTCTCTTAGGACAACACAAAACTGGAACAGCAGGAAAGACAAAGAGTGGCAAATAACTGTTATTAGTGTTGGCACACACATACTGCCTTCGCGGGTTCACTCCTGAAGTTTACCTGATATAGAGGACATGTAATTTTCATGGACTGAAATGCTGATTTATGGGCTCTGAAATGCCATCCCCAGAAACACCATCTCCCAGAAAGTATCAGTAACAGTAGCACTGGTAGTATTAAAGTGATTCCTCTGAGCAACTGGGAAAGAGGGTATAGAGAGAGCAAAATGGTGTTAAATATTTCAATCAAAGCTGCCAATTGCTTAGCATCAGTCTTAATTCATTAGGCTGTGTTTAGAAATATGCAACACCTTAGGAATGTTTTTTCCTACCCAGCTATTTTATTGAATGCAGCCATTTATTTTTGGAACTAGCAATATGACTACAGATTTGTCATGGCAACTTTCTGTGCTGCATTCATACTGACGAGACTAAAGGGACGTTTCTTTTGACTTTGTCTTCCAAAACTGGAACATACAAGTATTTACAATGTCTGCAAATACAAATTAAGGTCCTCATATTCTTGTTATCACACAGAATTGTACTAATTCACCTATTCTTAAGCTACTATAATTTATACAGCTCAGTACCTTACCATCAGATTTCATACCCATAGACCTTCCTTTCCAACCCAAATCAATGTGTCCATACGTAGGTGACCTCTGTTCATGCTGACTGAAACATACTCACATCACTAACAGTTTTGTAACAGTACAAAAATTGACCACTGTGTTCTTTTTGGACAATCACATAAACCACCAAAGTTATACTGTAAGGATGCTCTTCTGCCTTATGGTTCCTTGATAATCTCTTAAATACAAGCCCTGTGTTTCAATCAGTGATTTACAATAGCTGAAATACTTATGTTAACATCATTTTTCATACTCATCCTGAAGGGCAGCACATTCCCTTGAGAAGGGTGTGTTCCACCAGTGGAGGCTTTCCTGTTCATTTACTGAGGTACTTCATAGACTGCTCTTGCCTTCACCCTTTCCCCTTTTCATAGAGAAGATCAAAATAAACACCAGGTTAACACTCTACCGTTTTACAAGCACACCCTAAAGAATAATCATCAGCAGCAAGAAGGCCAGAAACTTGTGGCCACTTGTAAAACATATGCCATTCTCAAGCAGAAGCAACATTTGCCCACACTTTTGTTATAAGCATAGACCCTTTGTCAACCAGCTAATGAAAATGTTACACCTGACAGTCTGAACGTGAAAATAATAAATGCCTCAAGGTAAGGTTAGCTACAGAAGTTCCTTTATATGTGAAGTGACCCAGGATCAAATCTGCCAAGGTATTTAGATACCCAAGGCAAAAGGGTGTGTCAGATATTAAAAAATAGAGTGCTTCTGTAAAACTCACCAGGAACTCATATTGGGTGAAATTCCTATATACATGAAAAATCTGGTCCCTGATAGGCAAATAGCATTATGTCTGAATATGACTGTAGAGTACAGGGATTGTAATAAGCGTTGCTGTATTGTGATGTGCTACTGGTCTCCCTTTAATTGCACACAGGAAGCCCCGCAGCCACTCACATCTACTTCACACTTGCAAACTTTGCTTCACACTTCCCCACTTGTGAGCATGTCATGCTCAGTCAATTTGCATTTGTGAATGGAAGGGTTTGCATGGGCCAACAGGTGCACTCAACACCAGTTACGTTTTGCAAGGCTCATGCCAAGTACTAATGTTTTTAGATTTGAAAAAAACTACCTTCACACACTTTATGCACTTTACACTGTCCTACATAAAAGATGAAGCAAACATAACATCTGACCTATCTTAAAATACTTCTCATAATGAACCAATTCCCACAGGTATCAGTGGGCTTGTATCAAGTCCATAGGATGGCAGTTCTGTTCAAGACTGTTCCTTTCTATTCAATATTTGTTCCCTTTGATTTTTGATATTGTTTGCCTCATGTAAAAATGATATTCACTGAATAGTAGAAGTAGTTTGTACTATGCAAAAAGCCTCAGGCTGCTGCTGTTTGAAAGATTGTGTAGCTTTAAACATAAGACAACATCCTGCCAATGGTCCTTTAGCTGCCTGAGCCAAATACAAACACAAAAAATGCACACAGTTCAAAATCCTTGAGAAAGCCACAATGTACCTACATAGACAATTTGTATCTTTGGAGATTTTATCACCCACACACCTCTACTTAATCCTGATGGTTTTACAACGGCAGAGTTCATGATACTGCCAGCTAAGGTTTTGTCAGCACTTTGATTATTAACTTATGTTTCCCGTGACTACAAAGTGTCTTGCTTGTCTGAAATCTCACAAAGAGGCCTCACTCTCTTTTCATGGCTCCTCAGGTAAACCCTGCCTCTGCATCTTTTGAACTCCCAGCTCTGCAAGGAGCAGCCTTAAGACCTTAACACCATTTTGAAAGCCTTCCAAACCTGATGTTTGAGACAATGATCACCCGCTTTAATTTGTCAAGAATCAGCAGTAAGATTTCTTAGAATGTTCATTACAGTAAAAATAACCAGCCACTGGTCTAATCTGCATAGATATTTAAGAGAAATTCCTGCTTCGGTACTAGATATAACATTTTCACTGGTAACATCTAAATAAGTTTTGCCCCTAATTTTTGCCTATTTTACACACTTTAAATCATACTTTTCTGTTGTGCATGTATAGAATAGGATTTTAAGAATATATAATTACTAGAAAGACTGGAAGGATTCAAAAGTTCTCCTAGCTGATCAGACTAGTCACTCTAGAGTGTTAAGTCAATTGTAATTAATTAGTAGCCGTGTTGATGAAATTTTAAGAGTTTTAAGGGTCGAGCTACTTCCATTGTAAACAAAAGCGCTGCCTCCACTGCAGCTTTAATAGATTTCCAAATCTCAGGAAGGATCTTTGACATTTTACATGAGCAGCAGTACCACAGCAATCCAGGTGCTCTGAGGGGTAAGAGGAAAGGTGGGGGAAGAAAGCATTCTCTGTGACTCCTCAGTGAATTCACGCTGCAGTGGCCTACTAGAGTCATGCTGAGACAGGTTCTAGATAGAGAACTTATTTGCTATTTGCCTCAGAATTACTGAACTCATGGGAGCTAATTCCAATTTAAATATTTTTCATCATTTCTGCTAAAAATATTAATCATACATATATAGGATTTGAAAATGAATTTTATATCACTTTGATTTGCATTGTTTTGTGTGGTTGTCTCTTGCAGTGTGACATTTTCTACTTTGCTAGTAGGACAGTTAACTGGGAGTCATATTTATAAATGTATATGAGCCTTTAAAGGCAAAGATAGTCATCTTCAGAATTGAAAAGCATCTGAATGAGCCTGTTGCTCTCCAGACACCAGCTGGAACTGAGGAGCTTTTCTACTTCCACTTGTAACCTTAGTACTCAACATATTAAAAAACTTGGCAAGTCAGTAGCATAGAGCCCTCCTTTCCATATGATAATAGTTTTGTTAGAAAAAAAGGGGATAGTATACCGCTGTGGCATTTTAACTTTTTTTTTGTCCTCTCATATTGGCTAATCATTTCTTTGAGGTTAAATGAGCTAATTATGTCTACATCAGAGCCCTCTGAGAAGTAGGAAACATTTCCTGGGTTTGATAATTAAATGAATTGAGCTTGATTTTTTGTTTGGGATACAATTCTAGGCATTTCCCTTTATTGTACATAGTATAAAGTGGTAAAAATAATTACGACTGATGATTTGTTGATGGCTGTATTGTAAAAGGTTTTGTAAACTGATTTACTATGGGTGAGAGTAAAGAAAAAGGAAGGGGAATTGTACACCTTCTGCTCATCCCTGAACAGCTTTAATAATCTTACAAAAGTTAGAGAATCCATCAAAAATTCATATGATATTTAGGGAGGATAATGTTATGTGAATTCTTTTCACAGCTATCATATGAACTAAAAATCTTTCTTTAATTTTCCTTATCAAGACGTGCATAGTTTTCCCCATGACACTTGACCAAGTGGAACTACAAGAAGCTGAAGGCTTTCTTACAAAGGTCAGATGCGTTGTAGACAGCACCTCTTCTTCCTACCCCAGAAATGATGCCCTCTTTGACCTGAAAGACACCGTCTGCTAGAATAAAAAAAGTGGTTTAGACTTCATTCTAATTCTGCTCGACCGTCTCCTGACCAGAGAATATCACCTGTGTCCAGTTGTACAAATTATATATAGCACAGAAAGGTAGAGGTCTCTACATCAGGGATTAAGCTATAACCTCTAAATTCCATAAAAGCTGGGAGCTGCAACAAGACATGCAGCTTTCACACAAAGTTACCCTCTGAGCTGGGACCCAACAGTAAAATACCAAAAGTTTAATTAAATGCATTTGTATCACTCATTCTTTCTTAGGCTGCTTCAGCAAAACACACTTTTACTTCACCCATACTTGCTGGCATTACTTATGTTGCGAATGGAGGGAGATTAATTTTAGTGCAGACATTCTCTCAGTGTGTACTAATCACACCTGCTTAATTTCTTGTTTCTCTATAAGGCTTGAATCAAAGCCTATTGATATTGATGGGAAGGAAAATGTGTATTGATACCGATGGGATGTGGACCAACCTAGGCACAAATTGCCAAAGCAATTTCTGAGCATATGTATGACTTCCTTATGACAACCTGCACTACAGTATGAAGACAAACCCTGAGCACAACAGAGAAGGCCTCCACTGAATGAAAAGAAGTTTGGGGAAATAAGAGCACTGTAGGGATGTACAAAACCATAAGATAACCTTTCTGCTTAGTGACTGAGTAAGAATCATAGAACCCTAGACAGAATGGCAGGGGTTGGAAGGGACCTCTGGAGATCATCTAGTCCAACCCGCCTGCTAAAGCATGTCTGCCCAGCACAGGTTACACAGGAACACATCCAGGTGGGTTGTGAAAGTGTCCAGAGGAGACTCCACAAGCTCTGTTGTGGTAAATGAAGAGCCCCTGAGATTGAAGGCTGTGGGCAGGCTCTGTGGGTATCCCATACACTGCACTGCTTATTGTTAGTTTGCTGCACTTGAACATTCCCAAATATGAAGCAAGAGAATGTGCAGAGACCTTGACTCACTGTGTTTGTCTTTAAATATTTATGCCCTTTCACAAGAGTTATTTAACTATTTTCAAGCCTATTTTAAATTATTAAATCTCTCATCTCCACACTTCAAAACCAAATCTGAATACAGAAAAATTGCATAACTATCTTGTATTTAAGTGATATTACCTGACTAGAAGAGCATATGCTGTGAGGATTAAAAGTGGAAGACTAAAGGAATTAACCTTTGGCATTCTAGAAATGTAAATTTGTATGGACTTTCTTCCTCAAGCTGTCTAACTTTGGCTCAAAAAAACCTGAGAGTAAAGTAAATTTCCATTCTTACCTTGAAAAGGAATCATTTAATACCCAATCTAAATCTTCAATATGCAACAACAAAAGTCATCATTGCCAATTCATACATATCACTAAGTCTAGGCTGGTTTTTGTTATTAGTATTTCGACTTCTAAAAGCACTAGGATTCTCTGACACCAACTTGAAAGCGATTAATGCTTTGCAGTTCCTTCTACAATTCATAAATGTAAATGTAGAACTACTGAGAAATATGCTCCTCTACACTATAGCTGTGTCAGCTAGGACCGTCTCAAACAACAAAATAAGACTAGACCCTTTCACTGGGGCACACTGTCACAGTGTTTGCTTCTCTTCAGGGAACAAGTGTTAAATACACAAATGTTAATATTGGCAAAGGGTACTATATAAGAAATCTTAAAAAAAATCTGAATCGGTGAAATGATGATTTTTATGGCAGAGCTCTTCAAAAGCTTAAAAATAAAGACTTATGGAATATAATAGAAAATAAATGTTTCTTCTGTATGCTCATATCTAGGTTTGCAGATAGTTTTTTTATATAGTTATGGTGCCACCTTTATTAAAAAAATATCAGACAAACTTATTTGCATAACTAAAATATTTTCCTTCTACTAAATTATTCTAATAGGACTTGGTAGAGATAAAAAGTATACCATTAAAATATTCTGCATGGCTAAATCTCCTATCTGCAGGTAATATTCATTCACTAAGATAACATTTTTAGGATTTGGAACCTAGCTTCTTTAGGGTAAAAAAAAGCCTTTATCTCTCCTTCAGAATTATTAATAGTAAGTGATTTCCACATTAACATCAATAGCTATAATGAAGATGTCCTTGTCAATTCATCCTGGGGAACTGAGTGAGAACTGTTATTTGGTGAGGCTTCATTCTTTAATAGAGTCCAAAGATAATTGGGTATTGAAAATTCCATCTAAATCAACCAAATAAATCTTTCGGTTACCAAATTAATAAATTCATTGATGCCATCAGCCTTCCATTTTCACTCCATTAGATTCCTAAATTCATGTGAGAACAGCACAGCAAACAAATTAAAATGAGTTTCTTATAAAAATGAGAATGATAAGATTATGCCTTCTAAAAAAGCAATTTAACTCCAATAAATTATTTTTAAATTATTAAATGAAGCCTTGCATTTACTATAAAAAGAGGCACATAAAAGGGCACTGGCCTATGGAAAATAAGACATCTATAGACCTCTATAACCGTGGACAATTATATCTGTAATAATTGGCTCATAAAACTTTATGGCAACTTGTACAATATTCCTTTTTCTTAAAATAGCATTCTGATCAGCAGAATGATTAAACAGAGGAACAGACTTTTCTCAGGAGCACATGGCTAAATGTTTTCAATAGCCTCTTGCTGCTTTGCTCAACATAGAGCATTACAGCAAAATCTTACTTGCTCTGTGTGGAATATTAAATCACATTTAAACTACATCACATTGCAGGAAGGCATCTTAGTGTCAAGGAGGTCTGCAGGAAGAATTCAGGAAACAAGACAAGAAAATTCCGTAACTGTTTTCTTTAGACTATGTGCTCAGTACATTGAAGGTTTGAACCCTTAAATGTCAGGTTTGATGTGTTGTCTCCTTTTCAGTTCTTGTTCATCAACTTCACAGAATGCCAAAATACTGAAGAATGAGCAAGAACAAAATAGCAAGAGACTGCAGCAACATCCTGATAGCAAAACAATGTGAATAACAGTGTTTTATATGCTACCTGCAAAAGGAATAAACACTACCCCCTGCTTGTGGTGGAATCCTATCAATGATCTACAAAAAGCAAAATACATGGAGCTGAGGAAGCGTTTCACACATGTACTAGACCTGAAAAGTCTGTACAGGTTAAACTAAAAAGTCTGTTAAAAGAAAACAAATTCAGCCTTTCCACTTCATGGCTATTGTTGCAGAGATAACTCCTCCTCCTTAGCCACATGCACATACATCTCTTTGCCAGTGCCTTGTTTTCCCTGCTTTCTGTTCATTTGGAAAAAAAAAAAATAAAATATGAACTATGTAACAGAGTTAGAGAAGCATTCCATATTCTGTTTGAAAACCTGATGCAGTAAAATGTATGCAAGCTTTTTCACTGACTTCAGTGAAGTACCAGGCCTTAAATAAAAGAGTTGCAGTGGAGTCAGATCTACTTGTTTTCAGGAGTTACAGACATACATAGCCACTGCTATACCACAGCTTCCTAATGAAAGCCTTGTGGGCACACATTAAATCTTCCTCAAAGATCCTCTACTTGCCTGCTTGCAGTACAATGAACCAGCCTACTCTCAATCCAGAAGCCAGAACTCCTGCTGATTCCAGTAATTCTTGCTTCTATAAACTAAATCCTTTTGTGGTTTCCCTTCACTCTCCATTCTACACATTCCAGTTAATTTTAAAATGAAACAAGTACCAAACTAGGCAACATTAAAGAACCAGAGACATGAACTTTATCCAGCAATGCAAGTGCTGTTTGAATTAATGCACTACAGGGTTTAGATATCCCTGATTTCTTCACCTTTGATTTCCCAGTGATGTCCAGAATAAATAATTGCCTTATTAAAGGACTTCTGAAGCCAACAGAGCAAGGTAGAAAACACTGAAGTCACCAATTCAGCCTTTGATTCTGTCTGACAGAAAATTAAAAATGAATGAGCAGAAAATTAATAATAAATGTATTCATGGCCTTATTGGGATTCATGACTCTCTTGCCAACATTAAACAAGTTCAACCAATTGTTCCTCTTAAAGTGAAATAGCATAAGAGGTGCCAAAAAAATCACCCAACATAATACTGCCTCAGCTGCAAAATCCTTAAAACTAAGAATTTAGCAATGTCTTTCCAGAAAATGCTACCTTTGCATCTTAATATAATTGTGAAAATAAGACTCCACAGTAAAGGCTTTTAAGCCAAGCTAGAGTTTGAAGACTCTTACTCCCTTCCTTGCATCAAACAGAAATGACATCAGCAGTGTACTCAGAATTACTGCCCTCTTCCCCCCACCCCGTCACCCAAAGGACATGGGCATTTTACTGGAAGTACAAAAATATCTTTGCCCTAGCCTTGTTTTTAGATGAGTGAAGCTGTGCAGTTAATTAATAAATCCTTCTTGAATTTCACCTTGAACACGGAGTTTGACAGTGTGTAGCAGCACATAACAAGGTCTTGTGACAGAAAATGGCAGAAAATAACTAAAGCAAGCCTGTACTGCGATTCTGTAAAAAGAGGTGGCTGCAACAATACATATTTATTTTGTAATGTGGAGAACCTTAGGAACCATAGGAAAATTCAGGTTAGAAGGGACCTAAGGAGGTCTGCTGTTCAACCTCCTGCTTAAAGCAGGTTAGCTGAGATATAATGTGCTTGCTCTGGGTTTTCTTCATTCAGGTTCTGAAAGCTCCCAAGCACAGAGACCAGGCAGCTTATTCTGACATTTAACTGTTATCCTGGTGAAAAGGTATCCCTTTATATCAACTGTGAGTTCTTGTTTTAATTTATACCCATTGTCTCTTGCCCTTTCAACAGGCACCACTGAACAGCCTAGTTTCATCATCTGGACAATCCTTTCATATGTATTAGGAAGCTGCTATTAGCTCCCACAGAAGCCTTTTCTCCTCCAGGCCCAGTGCCTCCAGCTCCTATTCACAGGACAACTGCTCCAGCCCCTAAGCATCTCGGTGGCTCTCTGACAAACTCTTTACAGTTTCGTGATGTCTTTCTTGATAGGGGGCCAAATCTGGACACCTTATTCTAGATCCAGTCTTACAAGTGCTGAGTAGGGCAAGATGATTGCTCTACTCAGTCCAATGGCTATGCTCTTGTTAATACAGCCCAGCAAGCCACCTTTGCTGCCAGGACTCTCTGCTAGCTCCTGCTAAGCTTGCTGGCTGCCAGACTCCAAGTCTTTTTCAGCAGAGCTGCTCCCCAGGCACTCAATCCCCAACCTTTATTGCTATATGAGGTTCTTCTTGCCCAGGTACAGACCTTCGTATTTGTACTTTTTGAATTTCATAAGGCCCTTGTCAGCTCATTCTTCCAGCCTGAACAGGTCTCCCTGAACAACAAAGGGACTTCTATCCACTTATGTACCAATCACCACCCCTTCCAATTTGGTGCCATCTGCAAATCTGTCAAGGCTATGCTCTGTCACTAGGCCCCTTGCTGTACTCCACTTGTTATGAGCATCAGGGTTAATGTGTGACCCACTAACCACCATGCTCTGAGCATGACCATCTAAGCATTTTTTTACCCGTCTAGTTGTCCTTCTAATCAGATTATATAGTCCTAATTTGGATATTAGAATATTGTGAGCTAAAAAAGCCAGTAGTATCATGAGGCAATTGCTTCTGATTTTAGACTTCAACTCCCTTTCCCAGTGAAGTGAGAGTGAATTCACAGAGGCAGTATCACTCTTACTATGAAAAGAATCCTTTTATCAAAATGGTGGAACCCTCAGACAAGTTCAAGAGCTAAAAACTACAGAGGTACTCTTCTCCCTTGCATACTCTCACATTTGCATATTCAAGCTCTCTGACCCATAGCAGGATTCAGGCAGCACTTGGAGGCCAGCTCAGTCTGTGCTGTGAAGTTGGGGAATGATATGAAGCCAGTCATAACTTAGCATCATAAGAACTGCCAAGGATCTGAAATTCCTTTGAGCCCAGTGTCCTCTTATTGGCTGTGACCAGCATCAGATTTAAGACAAAAGTACAGCTATTGCAGATACCCCTTTCTGCTTGTCACACCCCACAAAGAGATGAAGCTGTTCAGTTCTACTGACAGGGCCCTTTTTCACCTTGTCTGTGATCAGCCTCACCACACTTCTACGTGTGACCACCGACTAACAAAAGTCTGAGAACAAAAGAAGATAGCCTGTAAATCACCAAAATTGGACAGAAGACATTTTTACCATTTTCAATTTGTATTTGGGAAAATGAAACAAAATGAGGTTGATGACCTTGGCTGGAATGAATGATATCAGCAAATAAATGGCCATGTGTACAGTTGCAAATTACGTCAACATGACTTTGGTCAGGGAAGCACAGGTTCCACTTAGCATTCCGTTTTTGTTCAGGGACAAAAGTGAGAGTTTGTTCACTACAAGTCAACCTGTTGTGGGGCAGTACGATGTGTGAGAGAGCATAAGAGTAGTTTTTGCTCTGTGTGGACGCACAAACTGTTCTCATAAGAGCAGTGTTAACTTTTCATTCATGCTAGTTCACGTTGCTCAGCTCTGCACAGAAGCAACAGGATCCCATGTGCCAACCTTCTCTACTGCAGCTGAGTTTTTCCAGAGACATTCCAAGCTTTAATCTGTCTCTATGGACCAGGATGTGGCATGGCAACGATTATAGAATAATAGAATTGTTTTTATTGGTAGAGTCCTTTAAGATCATGGAGTCCAACCATTAACTGTCAGGAAGGGGCTCCAGAGAGAAGAGACACTCCAGGGGGTCTGCCGTAAAATCTGTTTATTACAAAGTTTTACAGCCTTTTCTAGCAGACAAGCGACAGCCCCCTGAATCCCACAGGTTCACAAGCCTGTTCACACACCTAAGCTGAGCTACGGATTGGATAATAATCACTGTCCATGCTCTGTCCATGCGCCCTGTCAGCCCTGGCATAGCTCAGAGTTGTTGTGAGAAAGTTTGCCGATGTTTACATACTTGTCCGGACGAGCAGCCAACAGAATCCACTAACTATCAACATTTGCTATTTGATAGATACTTTTGTGAATTTTCTCAGGCTTACAAGAATCTCACTATCTGCACTGATTGTTCATGCTCAGCAAAACATGCCATCCTGCTCTGCAAGTCATGATTCCACAATTAACCCAGCACTGCCAGGTCACCACTAAACCATATCCCTAAGGACCAAATCTACATGTTTTTTAAATACCTCTGGGGATAGAGACTCTACTACTTCCCTAGGCAACCTGTTCCAGGGCTTGACAACCCTTTGTGTCCAGCAGTCCTCAAGAGCAAAGCAATTTTGCTGTCTTAAGACTAGGATGGCATTCTATATCCAGAATAATACGAGTTCCTGAGGCTGAAACCAGTAAACTTAAATCAAGATCAGTAAGTGACAGGAAGGAATGTCAAATACAGCAAGCCTTTTAATGTCATGCATGTTCTTGTGTGTTAATTCACAAATGACATTATCTACTATTATCCTTTCAATGCTCTTGTTTGGCTAGGGTTGACATTTTATATCACTGTATGTACTGATTAGATCTAGAGTCAAAGGAAAACAAACACAAATTAGTTTTTCTAATTATTGCAAGGCTACTATACACTGTCAGTCTATTTCAAAAGTAATTTCTGTGGCTGATTCTCTGGAAACTAACTTGCAAAACACAAGACTAAAATTAATCTAAATCTTTGACTGGGGAAAAAAAAAAAAATCCTGGCAAAGTCTTTATCTGCTTTATCTGCACAGCTGGTGAGAAAACTGATTGCCCAAACTCCAGCACCAAAGCCTCAACACCACATCACAGGATATCCAGATCAAGTATTCTATTAAGTTACAAGAGCCTGTTATAACTCCACTCATTCAGAAAAATCAAGGAATATCTGCCCTGGTGTCAAAGTAAATTATGGTGCCATAAATCAATGTTATGCTAAATTAGCAACAAAGAAATAACCTTAAAAATGTGCCTGTTTTTTCAAAACTAAATGCTTTCTGTAGCTCACAAGTAGCAATAAATGTATTTGTATATAAAAAGAAAGGAAATAATCTTTGCTGAGAGAAGTGGATTTCTCTACCTTTATGCAAGCAGGCTTTTCTATCCTTTTATTTGGAGAATTGACTTAGCATTTGGCCATTGGATCAAATTCATTAACAAGACAACTCCAGTAGCTTTTTCATGGGGATAAATTTAAACCTAATGTAAATATATCTCTTGATTTCAATCAGTTTTGCATCAGAACTTCAACGCAGATTTACAAAGTGGTATAGGCTGTGTCTCATCGGGGCACATTAGCTTAAATATTCTTGTCAAAACCATACAGCATTTCCAATCCATAAAATTAAATAGAAGCTCATAAACTTATAAATATGTTTATTAGTCCTTCAGAGACAGGCACAGACTAGTAAACATTTCAAAGTCTGCATCCCTCTAGCCCCAAGGGTGTCTTCTTTAAAGAAGTCATTGATTTTTGTCATAAAAAAAAAAAAAGTATTCAAGTAACAGTCTCAAACACAAGCTGATGGTAAAGTACCCAGGATTCCCAAAGGTGTCATCTGTAAAAGGATCATTGATTTTGACCTTTTGGGTGGATTTGTCTTTTCTCCTAGTGTTTTATTATGTGCATCAATAACTGGGAAGGCAAAGAAGACAAAACGAGAGAGAGAAAATATAACTTTTTAGAGATGTATGTTTGGACTTCTGCCGAGGAAGTATTTTTGCATTCAAGTAATCCACTGTTACAGCTCCTCATCAAGAAGAGAAACAAAACAAAATCTAAAATCAAAATACCCCTGAAGACCAACAGTTGGCTAAAAAATTATTCCAATTATCTGTTTTACTTAAATTCCTTAGAACTTCACATCCCTCATGCATGGCTTTAGTAAATACATCCATTACTCTTTCCCCACATGAAAGTGTAGACCTTGATTTAAGAGGAGGAAGTTGGGATCAGATTCATTTGTCGGCTATTGTTAAAAGATCTAGAGCACCACTATAAGCCTGTAACTCCACAGAAAGAGGACACCAACTTTGTCCTACACTATCTTGCATAAATAATTTTTTGCTGTTAATCCCAGTGAGTGTGTGAAGTTAAAATACAGACTTGTCTGGCTCCCCTGCATCTCAAATGGGGTCAGATAAAGGATGGTATTCTAGTTTTGCACCAGCAGAAACACTATATGATGTCTAGACTGCTGGAAGAAGGGCAGCAATGTTAAAAAAAAAAAGATGAACAAAACAAAGCAGGAGCCGTCACTTCAGTGAAACTGGGCATGTGCCAGGATATTTGGAGAGTATTTCACATGTAGCATGCTGAAAATAGAAGGTCATGTCCACTATAGCTGTTTATTTCATCTCCAGATAGGTAAAATTCTGCATGTAGTGTGACAGGATTGCCTTTACCTTCCTCCAGAAATGCAGCGAGATAGCTAGTAGAAAAAGAAACACGGAAAAGGACTTTTACTGGTACCAGACAGGGTTTGGTGGGGACTAGACCAGCAGCTAGAGCAATGGTCTCCAGCCCCGACTGATAAACTGGGAGCACCTTCAGGTGCCAAGACCTTCCTTTCCTTCACCAGTCTGAGTCCAGTCAAAACACTTAAGGCTGCATTTTTGGTGCCACCTTTACACCACATATTGGCTATTTTAATGAACTTCAAGCCAGGAAGGCCATGTAACTTTTATTTTCTAGCTTAAGCTAAACCATAAAATATTCTGCCACAGCTATTCACATGTATCTGGAGTCATATTAAACACAGGTAAGGAGGGAGTGCAGTCTCCAAATGTGGACTCCTGAAGATAAAATGCATGTGATTTGCCCCATTAAACAAGTTGCATCTGTTCATCAGTCTGCAAGCATATGCTACATGTGAAAAATGAGAAGTGGAAGCTACATTCACAGTAGCTATCCCTACTCCAGCTGTGAAGGTTTATACTCGTACCCTTTTCAGCTTCCACAATGGATTTAACTAAGGGCAATTTTGCACATTAGTAAGAATTCTTCTAAACAAAGCAATCCTTCCAGTGAAAATGAAGAGGCTTTGAAAAATCATTGCAAAGTGGATTAGGATCACTTATGGTAGATAGCTGTTGACAAGATACTGCTTCTCATTACCACGAACATACATTGATAGGTGCCAGAAAGGAAGTTCATCACTGAAATTATATAGACATTTCAGCATATGCTCTAACAGAACATGTTATGTCAAAGAATTCCTGTCATTTCAACAAGACAATTTCCTTTGGCTATCTACCAGGGAATATTTAAAACAGTCCAGCACTGAGCTGAGAGTCAGTTACCCATATGATTCTAATCCACCTCGGAGAGAAGCAATTGGACCCTCATTAAGTGTTTGCACAACTCACTTCACTTGTGCAACAGATGTTCAGTGATAAAACACTTTTGGTGAATATGCTGAACATTAAATATCTCTCACTTTTACTGTTTCATTCCTCTTTATAAATAGAGATTATATTAAAAGATTATCACCCTACCCTGTAGTAATCAGGCTAGTATTTAGCTGATGTTCATGGGATCTGCAGCAAAGGCTGAAAAAAGCTTAATACAACATTGCTCCTACACCTTTTGCAAACTCTGAGAATCCTTCCTCCAGAAGGACAGTTACTCTACTGTCCTTTCTCACTGCTGCCTACCTTCAAATTTAAGTGAGCAAAAAAAAACCTCACTGTTTTGCAAGACTCTTGGGTCTTACACATATGCAACTGAGTAAGTATTTTATATACTCAGGTGGGCAGAGAATGCAATCTGCTTGGATTTACCAGTTGCCACCTCTGCAGTAAAAGTGTCACTGCCACTATTGTATAGACTGGAAATCTAATAAAACATTTTATTTGGGAATGGTTTTGGTCTCACACAGGCATTTTCAGTTCCTTTATTTATATCACTTATTTTTAGCTTTAGATGACCTGACTCTGTTAGGTAATTCCCATGACTGCCTTCCAGTGCAGAAGGCAACAGCTGGAAACCAAGATGTGGACAAGGATGAAAACAGTCTCAGAAGAGAAGCCTTTATGTAATCAATACTCTCCCTCAGCACCCTTTTGCAGTCCCACTCTGAATTCAGTGCTTAGGTTCTCGCTCTTTCCAGACCTTACTTTTTATCACAGGTCTAGGCTAAGCCCTAGTCCAAGAACCACAGACATCACCCAGGAGAAAAAGTTCACAGAAGAGAATTATTCTTGCAGGCTAATCAATCGTTTCTGGTAGTTCAGGATCTGAAGTTATGTTCCCTAGTTACTCTTCACTCTCTTTGACTTTGGGTCTCTATTTCCCTTCCTGCCCTCATCCAAGTTCCGCCATAGTCAGACTACTTGAGTCTTACACATCGGTGTTTTCTTGTCTGGCATTGCCATTCCCCCACGCTTACTCTCTCAATAAGTACTCATTTTTTGTTGCTCCCCCCCCCTTCCCTGGAGACATATGTCTTTTAAAATGATGACGAGGCCAGCATAGCATATTTTTCTTGGCAGTCAGCTATAATGCTGTTTTGCCAATGACCAGGCCCAACAAAAATGATAACACCAGCAGGCAGAGAATCCAATACACAGGCTGTATTGTGAACAAAAACATTATGATATGAATGACCGCCAGGGGTACAAACAGGTCAACCAGCTGATACGTAATTGATGCCACCCCCAACAATCCCACAAAAGATGTGACTCGGCCCACAACAGGTGGCACAAACAGTGAGCCGAGGCTGCCCACAGTTGGTACGGGAAGAGAACATATAAGAGAAAGGTGCCCACATGGTGACTCTCACCCAACCGACCCGCGTTCACAAAGGTCTAAACAGACTGGTGCCCAGCTCGAGGGAGTCAGGAGGTCTGCCCTGAACCAGGAAGCTCTGGGGAGTGCACTCCACAGACAGACACTCCTGACTCCCTGCCAGTGGTCCCAGCTTTTATCCCCAAGCAGACACCTGACCTTTGTCAACTCACTGCGGGACCCCTGGGGCTCATTTCCCTTCTGACTCTCCCTGCAGGGCCGGCCGCACCCTGGGGGGAAGCTCTAAGGCAAACTCACCACCTCTGGATGAAGGGCTGTGGGAATCACACATATGTCAACCTTAATTCGGGGCTCAGGGTTCAAGCCCAGCATTTCAAATGCACAGCAAATGAACTTCAATCAATACTGCTGAAAAAGCTGAAGGACACTAAGAGGTGAAACAAGCTTTGAAGAAAAAAAAAAAATAATTTGAGGGCTTTGGGGGGAGAAACATCCTGTGCATTTGCCTAGCACACTTCTATCATGTGCTGCCATGGTCCTCCAGGCACTACTAAGAAACTACCTGTCCCTCAGTTGTGCCCGATTCCAAAAGACAACAGTGTTTTCAGAAAGGAAGCAACATGGAAGCACTGACTTAATTCACATCGCTAGCAGAACCTGCATTCAAGAATTAGCAGTAACATGGAGTGCTTAGACAGCTACTTACAGGCTTGGGCCCACAAGCCATTATTATTTTGAACAAATATGAAACACAATGCCAGGAAATCAATGGGGTAAACCATCAGAGTTTGTTTCATCCCAGCACCACCACTCCCCCTTTTGGGAGGTTTTTATTGTGTCTTTCAATGGGTGGTCAAAACTAGGGGAGACCACGAAATTAGTGGAGTCCTCATCTGGAAGGGTGTCACGCTGTGTGTTTGTCCTATGCACTACTGCATCTGACACTCAAAATGGGGCTCATGTGGTGCCCTGGCAGCAGCTCTGCCTGAGGAGCCAAAAGGGAGCCTCCCCCTGGGTGAGCCAGCAGGTGTTAAGTGTATGCTAAACCAGGCTCAGCTGGAAGCCACTCTTGCAATGTTAAAGGATTGTCTTGTATATCCAGCATAGTTTTCTGAGCATTTAACTAGAAAGAGAGAAAGAATAATGCTTCTTTTATCTATTTCAGCCTATAATTAATAAAAAAATTAGTTTGTCTCCATTTTAAGGCAGGTTGAATAATATTGCAAATTTAGAGCAAGATCTAACTGGAGCAATTAAATTCAATTTCCTGATTATAATAATAATAGTACAGAAATGACATGCAGAAAGTGAATTCAACACACAATTTGGTACAATGAAAGACTCTGGTAGCACAGTGGTAATGTTCATAGCATGCTTATTTGTGAAGGGTCTGTGTTTTGAGATGAGGGGTCAGCCTGTTATTTCCCTTATTGGTACCCTGGAGATTAAATAACATACTTACTATCTACACACATTTAGAAAGGTCTGCATTTTAGAACTAAAGACCAAGGTATTCCACAGTGGACAAAAATACAACACGCAGCACCACACTTAGTTTGTGCCTTATCTTTAGTTCATAAAAGTTAGATATTTAACAAGCCTATTATTTGCTATCTATGTATATCTCCATATATATCATTGACTCTCATTGACAGACAATTTAATATTGCTTTTTTCCCATCTCAGGGAAAGCAAGACAGAGACAGAAATAATCTTTAAACAAGCTTGTGGACAGCTAACATATTGTTTAATAATAGGGAATGGTGATTTCAATAATACTGGCAAATATTCTCTTGTGGATTGCTTTTTTGTTTGATAGGAACCAGGGATGTTACAAAAAGTCAAGGCATACATACAGATACTCTGCCTGTGTTCTCTGATAGCTGGTAAGTATGGATTTAAAGTTGTCACAGACAGTCCAAGGATGGATTATCTTATCCATTTCTAGTAGTAGCCATAACACTTCTTCCAGTAGTCTGAAAGATTCCAGAACTTTCTTATGCAAGAAGATGTGTGGTAAGAGAAAGGAAGAACTTTACAATAATGCCTACAAATTTCCACATAAGATATATTTATTCTAACAAATCTGAAATCTCAGAGGGAACTCCAGGACACTGTGCAGGTAGGGACCCTGTCATCCTGCCTGGGGTCCAAAAGTGGATGTTCAGCATTAGAGAGCATTAGGCACAAAACTAACAGCAGAGACAGCTCCAGCATCAACGCTCCTGTTGGCAAGGTGCTGGGAAACAACAGGATAGCCAATACCTGTGTCTATTTAGGAAGTCAAGGGGTAACATAACTCCCTATACATGTGCTTGCTCCACCTGGAAGGCAAAACCAACTTTTATTTAATACCAATTTTCTTTCCCTGAAGCTTTAACCAATAATGTATTTTAACTCTTGACTGAGAGAGGATAAAAGCAAACATGTACACACTCCATGGATAATGAAATACTCGCAGACACTGTTGAGGGTTACATTATTGATGTCATACATTAAAGATTTATTCTCTCAAAATATTTCCAATTGGCACACTTTTAATGGGCATAAGACAATAATATTGTTTTGAATATGCACATGTAGTGAGTTTGAAATTAAATAGTCAAGCCTTTGTGCCTTCTTCCAAGCATAGCCTAAACTGTACTGTCTCCTCTTAGCTCTTTTCCTAATGAAAATGCTCTGTCTCCTGTCATTTTAAATGATGACAATAGAAAGGGGAGGCTGGAAAACAAAGGTGGACAAGATACATTAGCAAGAATGTCTACACAACAGTTGTTACATGAAAAGATTTTCCCATAATTGAAGAGTCCTGGCTGGTATCTCTATGAAACCAAATAAAAGAGAGGGCAAGTGCAGAGACGAAGGAAGATCTTCATTAGGAGTATTGTCTAGCACATGGTTCCTCTAAACAAGAACTTCCTGAAGGACTGATGTTTCCATTAAAATGGCAGGCAGTTTGCTATCAAAGACATTCAGTTTTAAAGGCTCAGCTTAGAAGCAATTTAGAGCATGAACAACAGTTTCCAATAACATCCTTTCGTTGCTTGGTTGGCTCTTCATGTGATACCACAGTTGCCACATGAACAAGAAGGGAATGCCATTGTCACCAACAAAACTCATATGCTCAGGGTTTATTTATCCCACAGTCCCTTTATGCTGCTTAGGAAATCAAAACGTGTACACGTGACACTTAGACACACACTTCCACGAACTGACAAAGTGGATGAAAAGGAGGCTTCTGATGGCAGGACTCTGGCCCCCTGTACAGCAAAATATATTGATGTCAGCAGCAGATAGTAAAATGTCTGTCATCTTCCAGTTCTCCTTTAGGCATGGACTCTAAAGGTAACCTGTTCTTCTAACTTTGTGTTTCCCTGTTCCCAATTCACATCCTACACTCAATGCCACTCTGAGTCTGTCAGCACCAGCCAGAGTCTTTTAAGGGTTTTCATCATACTTAAAAGGCAGGACAGGGGAGCTCTAAATTAGCTCCCCAATCAACTTTTTAAGTAAGGCTTAATAAGCCTACTGACTTTTCTAGGAGTCGTTTAGTGCCACTTCCCTTCCCTGTCTTGCTGTGACACTCAGCAGCACTTGAGAGGTGACTGTGCTTGCTTAAATGCTGAACTGGAAGCTGATTTAGGTCTCTTTTCCTTCCCACTCCAGCAATTCACACTCACAAGGCTAAAGACAGTTAAAAAAAAAAAAAAAAAAAAATCAAAAGTTACCAGAAGAGGGAAGAAAAAAAAAACATTCTGCTAAATTTAGGAAAAAAGTAGCTTTTTGCCAACCGCACACAGTCCCTCTTTCTCTCACCTGACCTTTGAAACAATGGAATTTCTCTCAGCATTGCTAAGGACAGAGTAATATAGAAGTATCACCTACCTTTTAAAGTCACTTTTTATCTTAAGCCTAATGGGAAAATGGCTGGAGTTCTGCTATCTTTTATAAGTTTCTTGAATTATCTTGTGAGCAGCTTGCTGCAGTTCTTTTTATTAACCTCCAGACCTTACTATTTAACCACAAATAGATTTAGGTCATGCATATTGAATTGTTTTGATGACAGTCTAGTGTTTAATAATAAACTCTTCTCCAGAAAATTAAACAGTTCTGAAGCTGTGCTCTGCAAATGTGGTTTCGGAAAGAGCACCATATGACAACTCAGATGGGCAAAGAAACCACAGGATATTAGCAATGCTCAGTGCAGAATCTTTCTGAGTTGAATAATTACTTAGGGATGATTAGGACAGATAACAGGATATTAAAAAATAAAGAAACAAAGTATCAAATAGCCAATGTCAGACAGCTGGCTATTAAAGGCTACCACCAAACAAAGTAAGTAATTGAGTTACAGGTTGTTTAGGACACAGAGTCATTTTTTTCCACATCTAGGAAGCGTTTCCCATAACTTTGATAATCTGATGTCCTTTAGGGAACTTTATCGTGTAAGGATGATGTAATATTTATTGGTTTACAAATTAGCCCATCTTAGATTTGATTTGTTTTTCTCCTTTCTTTTTACCATGACGTATATATAGATATATATTAACTTATATATCTATCCACTGAAATATTTATGCAAGTTGGGTCCAAAGGGAAGCAATCTTCTTTTTGTGGATTGTAGCTGGTGCTCTGAAGCAACTGCACAGAGTAAGTAAACACAGAATAAGAGAATTGGTTTTGTGCGTGCTTTCCTCAGGCACGTGCTCCACACTCATAGCATTTGGAATTTGGTATTAGAGAATTGTTAGCAGCTCTGCTGAAGCCAACAGGAGTGAAACATTTGAAACATCCTGAAGATCTTTTCAGAGATTACTGGTTTTGTTCTTTATCAAACTTGATAGAAGCACTTATTCTCTCAAACATAATAAATGGATTAGGTTATCTGCTACATTGATCTGAGGGTCAACCACTTCATTTGATATGCTGTTCACAGTACTTGATTAAAAATGTGCCGGTTTTGAATGTAATAAGGAAAATGGACTTCCTTGCAAAGATTAAAGTTTAAAGCTTCCTCAACAGCAAATATAGGCAGAAACCCAAGTATTTTTATGAGAAGTGAATTATTCGAAACCACAATGTTTGACTGAGCCTTGAACTAGAAGTTTCTCAGTGTGAACCTTCCGCTGTTGTTCACAGAATCCAACAGTGTGGTACCTTGCCTGAAAAAATTGATGGAGCTCTCTCTAATTCTAGACCATCAGCAACACACTTGTCACCCCCCAAATTAGTATCTGTTTGTAACCTTAGTAAATAATATCACTGACAATGTTTCACAGTGTAATCTGCAGCTTCTGTGACTTAGCAGCACCATATATCCTATTTTATCATCACTGGTTTGTAGAACAACTTGTATGGGTCAAAGAGCAAACATCAGGCTGGCAGTTATAGACTGAGAATTTCTTTGAATGGTAAGAGATATGAAATATATTATAGAGGAAGACTATGCAAAAGAGAATGAGGTTGTTCTCCCGTTGCACAGACTTTCAATAAATAGAGTTTGGGCTCTAGATGTGAAAGCATCATTAAACTTTGTGTGGTAACATAAGTACCCCTGTTAATATGTCTTTTCTTGATTGAAAACCTCACTAAACTGCATCTGTGGATTTTTCTTGACCTGGCAGAAACTGTAAATAATAACATCCTCTCTAGCTATTTTCAACACCAATATTAGTGTCTTTTTTTTTTTTTTTTTTTTAATCTCTTGCTCATCCCATTTCATGTACTTTACTCTTGCCTCTCTCTCAAAGCTGACTTCACCAATCACCTATGCTGCTGGTTCACTACTTCTTGTTAATCTTCATTCCACATTTCTTCTTATGATTCAGCAACATTTCCTTCATCTTCACATCTTTAGTCAAATTTCATATTACTTCCTTTCCACCAAAGAAAAACCCATTCTTTTGCTTTCTTTCTCCAGTGCCTTGGGGAATTTAAAATCCTTGGGGATTTATCACTATCTGTCCCATCAATCGCATTTCTGCCCATTCATCTTCCTTCTAGCATATGTAAAGTGTTATAAAATTCTGTAATATGTTCAGCCATAGATCTGTAATTTATCCAGGACTTCTTTTTTATTCTGACAAAACTACTTGATAACACATAATTTGTTTTCCATCTTAATTCAGTACCCTCCACCTCTTCTCTGATTTTTGTGATGTCCACACAATAGCCTTTTAATTCACACAAATGGATGGATATGGCAGGCGTTCAAGAAACCTCCCTGGGAGAATTCTAACTCTCTCATATGGCCAGAAGAACAAAAGCAGGCAGCTGTTGAAAAGGTCATCAGGAAATACAAGCTACAAAAATAGCCCTATTGTTTAACCCATACTAGGTCTATCTTTTAGCCCCTTTACTACATCTATAGCACATCTCATCAAGCTGAATTTTTTATTACCTTCACAATATGCAAAGCTTTTCCCTGTCTACACTGTAACACTCCTTTCTTCTGAGAATCTGCCTGACATTTACACTCTTACGCTTTAATTAATGGCACCTCTCCCACCCTGTGACTTTTCTTCTTCCATTCAGTTTTGGCCTTAATAGCCCCAAGTGCAAAACTGCTGACTGACAAATGTTTTTGCCCTAACACTCAAATGTTTCTTATGCCCATGCTTGGTAGAGTCTAGTAGGGAAAACAAATGCAAGTTAAGCTCTTAATTCTGTCTACTTGTTAATTTTTAACTTTTGTCCACAGTTATCTTTTTGCATGTCTGAAGACTCAGTCCACAGACTGGCCCACCTCCTCATCTGGAATGAGCTTGCTCCGCACTTAAATCCAGTTCTTACCCACTGGGTCTCTTTCCCCAGGTTATAACTGTTCATAATAAAAATCTTTTGCTAAACAATCTAGAGGAAAAAAATAAAGTCAACAGTACAGAGAGGCAGTAATGAATGCCAGTTTACATGCTATAATATTGTACCTTGCCATATGTTCAAGTAGCTTTCCTTGGAGAATTCCATCTCACTCACATGGACAGAAGAATGAGAACAACAAACTGTTGAAAAGGTCATCAAGAAATCCAAACATGGCAGATGGCAGAGGTGAAAGCACTGCAAAAAAAGCAGAGTGCCGGGAGAACGTGTGGGAGTATCGCTCTCTAATTGGCAGCACTGAGATAGAAAGTGCACTTGTACGCTACCTTTATTAATATTAAAATGACTACTGCAAGGATACTTTACAATGTACTTGCCAACTGGTCCTTTTTCTAATAGAGAGATGAAACAATTTCTCCTGTCACTGACTTTCCATGCCGAATGTTTCTCCTTTTCAGTATGTTTTAAGGAAAACCAAGTAATTCAGTGATCGCAGAGGGGCACTCCGACGTCCTGCAGAGGAGTTCTCTCTTCACAGAAAGTTGCCTTAGAATTCAAGGTTTTAAAGTACACCTCCTGTCCTAAGCAGGAATAAATAAATGTCTTGTCTCATTGATGTCCAGAGACCCTCCACTCCCTGTTGTGCCTGTTAAAGAAACTCATGAAGACTACAAAGAACTTCACCAGTTTCCTTAGTGACTCTCTTAGATCAGATGACTTTTCTTACAAAATGCAAGGTCACTGAATCACAGTCAGAAGAAGTATATAGAGAAAAATATTCATAAACCATGACTGAAGCACAAGGTAAGTACACTGTTAAGTACACTGTTAAGAGAAGCCTGTTGAAAGTCTGACTTGCTAAAACCAAACAGAATGTTTTCTGTAAAACTGGTGTTTTTTTCAGAGAGCCTTCAGCCTCAGAAATATTACAACAACCAAACAAACCCACCCCCATCCCCCAACAACAAAACCCAAACAAAACCCCTCTACCAACCCTTATTACAACAGGGCAGGTACTGGAAACTGTCTAAAACTCAACAGTTCTCGGTGTTCTGAGACACTGTTCTTCCCTATACATAGAAAGAATAGTTGTGATAGTTAAGACAGAATCATAAAAAAATGAAATGTAGATGTAGAGACTCAGAACTACCCAATTAAAGAGCAACTTTTTCCATTTGCCCCTACAGGTAGAATATGTAAGAGTATGGACAGAGTAGGTACACGAGAGCAGTTATCTACAATTTTTTCCACAGGCTGACCTTCCTTTAAGACAGTACTATAAATGATACTATAGCACCTGTATTGGAGGGATGCCAGAACATGTCCAGTATCTTTATTTTTAAGCCAATGGAAGTTGTTCCAGTAGCTACAGTACCAGAAAACACTGGAAAGTAATAGCACTACCCAAGAGCTCAGAACACAGATGGACATGTTACAACCTTGGATGTGACTCTCCTCCATTCAGAGTTGATAATGGAGACTTCACCACTTCACTGTGTAGAATGGTACTGTACAGAGAGAAGGAAGAAATGCACTTGGAAGAAAGAATCACATCATCCCCTAGGGACAGACCAAGATAATTCAGGCTGCCATAATCAAAAAGAGGATGGCAATGACTCCTCATACTGGGAAAGACAATTGCTTAGCCCAGAAACAGTCACTATTTGCAGGAACTAATCACAACAAAATTGTGATGATTTAACGACCATTCTTTTAGGAAAGCTATTTAATGCCAATCTGCTGCTCATTAGGATTGTTTTCTTCAAATTTAAAACCTAAGAGAGGCTTAAGCCAAAAGGAAAACCATGAATAAGCTTAGAAGTCAGCCTGATTATGCAGCAAACCAGAAAGCTTAAGATAAAGCCTTTCTAGAAAGCATATGCATAGTCTAACCTTAAGAGCCTGACTACACAAGGAAATTTCTACACATAAATTATGATGTGAATGTAATATGCAGTAGCAATTCCCCACTAATTTACTAGGGGTTTTGGCTTAACACAGTCCATAGAGTATGTGAGGATTGTTGTCAAAATTATCTCCTCCTACTGCTTGCTACAGCCCCTTCCAAAGGACCTGTCAAAACCAGTGAAGTTTAATAGCCCCCACAACAGCTCCTTACTTGCTGCAGACTGGCATGTTACTAACATATCCAGCAACAAGTTTGGAAAGTTCTTCAAAGTCACTATGGGCCATGCTATGGCATGGTAACAATGGAGCCTAGTCTGTTCACAAAGAACCAGGCCCAGTGACTCTGTCAGTCTTACCATTTTGGGCTGTGGCTAATAGCAAGCCAATAACTGTATTTTGTTACAAAGATACCTTTTAATCTATTTGCAAAGCAGATTAAGTAAAGGTTACCCTAATTGTGAAATAAGAACACGCCTCTAAGTGTTAAATAAGAGCATCCAGAAGCAAAGCTATTGCAGAAGAGTTTTACAGTATGTAGATTATTTTTAGTTTAAAATATGCAGAATACCAGAGAGAAGAAGAGTGTAAAATGCCTATAACAAATGGGAAAAAGAAAACAACTGGAAATAACTCTTTCTGATGACTAGATCGAGTTTGCCATAGTATTCATGTGGCTTTTCAGACAGGACAGTTTCTATATATAATGTATTGGTCATTGCTGTAGAAGGGCAGGGCTTCCAAAAGATAAAGAATATTTTTTTTTACCTAAAAAGTAGGCTTTTTTAACTTCAGGCTCCCTGCCTGAAGTTCTGGGACTTGAAAGAGGAAAAGCATTTTCTCACATTCACTTTCATTGTCTTTATCCCTTTCTATTGATAATGAGTAGTTTCAGAAATGTGATCACACATATGCACTTTCTCTGTCTTCAACTTTATACACTTTCACAGAAGCCTTCTATTAGAGTATGGCAACTCATTTAGCACCATCATTAATTGCTTACTAGATCTCTTAATTTTGACAGGGAGGCTGTGGTGCTGTTCTCTCTCTCCCCCCAGCATTTCCATTCCTTCCAACTGCCCAAGTGATAACCACTTTTGCGGTTGTAAGGGATGCCTCCAGTTCTGATGGCTGCATACTGCTCTAAGAGAATTTGGGGAAGACAGATAACAACACAATAGCCAAGGGCCTAACTGTGGTCCTGGCCAATGTCCAACTCAAGCTGAATTTAGAAGAAACTAACTTCTGTAGTCAGTATGTAAATACAACTGCAATCAATCATCTTACTCCTTAAAGAGTGGACAGCCCAGGGCCCACTGAGCTCTCTTGCACAGCAGCAGGCTGCACACCAGGACCTCCCCTTTGAGTAGGGGCACCTCTCAAGGTTGCTCCTCAAGACTGAGAGATTCCCTGCTGCAACAGATTCTCAACAAGTGACTAATAGCATATTAAACTTTGAAATCTTAGCTAAGTGACAGAAAGGATTGATTGTACATATATAATCCTTTAGACGTAAACTGTTGATCAAGTCCAGGACTAGGATTAAATCTAGCTGCACCAAGACTCCTCTCTGAGAAGGAGTTTAGATAACCAAGGGAGTCCTTTCTGAGCCTCCTGTCTCAGTGGGAGGGTTGCCCTGACAGTTTTGTCGAACATTGTGTAGTAAATACTCATGTACTTTGCCATGAAATCTTGTTAACCACTGTCACTTTTATTATAAAACTTTGTTAAACCACAGGTTTATATCAATAAAGATATTGTTACTTCTATCTTACAAGTGAAGTTCATCTCTCTATCTGTGACAGAGGCTTTCTGAGCAGAAGGGACTACCACAGTTTCTTAGCTGCACCAGAACTGAGAAGCAAATCCACCTTATAAATATGGCTCGCAATCCAGAGGACCGTGTGACAGATGACATCTCACAGAAGAACACTGTCCTAAGGCTGGATTCAGAACAGCAAGTGCTTTGAACATGAAAAGGGAAGAGGAAGACATACAACAGCACTGTGGGAGAGGAATTACAAAAAGGCATGACAGGTATGGATAGCAGCAAACGAAAACAGGAAGTATTCTCTTCTTTGGAGATACAGCGGGAGCTAGGAAGGGGACACAGGCAAACAGTCACAGAACCAACCTCGATGCAAAAAGATGTTCTCCCAACACATACATAGACACCAGATATTTGGGACAGGTGTAGATTTATGCTTTGTGTTCCATCTGCATGGTGTCAAAGTTGTTTCTGAGGTGGTCATTCATGGTGAGGGTGTAAGAGACAGATATTCTGTGCACTCTCTTTAAAACCGTTCCAAGCACTCTGCTGCACGGGATGATATCCCTGGTCAGAGATCAGTCCTTCCTGTCACTGACCTATTGCAATCTCACCTAGACTTCAAGCCTCAGGTGGATGTGAGTTTATTTTTAGTAACAGCAGTCTTTCTAAAAGGAATAGATGGATCCCCACTGGGCTGGTAGGGAAGAAATAAAACAAAGGAAGAGAATTGGTGTGAATGTTAATTGCCACTGGCAAGAAGGTGGCAGGAATGGCCCAATTTACAAAGGAATGGAAGTGAAAGACAAAAGTTTGGAAAACAACGTGTTAATCTTAAAGCCTTCTGCCTATTCACAATCTTCCACATTCGCCATTTTTTTGTATCACCTTGGTTATTCTGATTTATTTTTTTTTTTAAAAAAAAAGCTTAATTTCCTTGCTTCATTTAGTCATTAATCAGAGTTTTTTCCCCTCTGGCTACAAATGAAAGGCTGGCACAGGAGGATGCTAGCCTTTGCTCTACTGGCAGCAACTCTCATTCCTGAGAGAAAGGCTGCCTCCACCCAGTGCTTCTAAAGTGCTTTTGGCCTTTCACTGGGGCATGGTGCACAAGGTCCAGCACTAAATCATACAACACGGTCAGCAATTACAGAAACTACCATGAGGTTAAAGTTGAAGATTCCCATTATAAGTTTTATTCCCAGCATTTCTAAATACAGAGCAGAGATGTAATGAAAGCTTCTTGGCTGCAACTCAGGCGTTTTTTTTATTGGTTTGTGAAGTTTTAGAAGTTGGATAAAACAATCAGAAAGACAATCAGAAAACTACAGTAAAATCCTAGTCCTCATTGACATGGGGAGATGACTAGCCAATGGAATGAGGGTGAAACTTGGTGAAACATGAAAGCTCCCTTGGAACTTTGCAACCTGTCACAAAAAAAAAAAAAAAAAAAAAAAAAAAAACCCACAAAACCAAGTTAAAAAACTTTGCACCCCTTAAAAAAAAAAAAAAAAAAAAAAAAGCCCACATAACCAAGTTAGATGGGAAATGTCAGGAGCTGACAAGAGGCTTTGTTTCTTCGGTGTGGATGAAGACTACCATTGATTATTACCTCAATATTGAGGTAATAATATTATGAGGCTCAATATTATGAGTCTTTAGCTGAGGTGGAACACTCTAATGATGACAAGGGCAATGAACTAACTACACTGCAGATGCCTAGACAGTTAAACAAGCCTACAGCCTGTATCACCACCACACACAAAAAGGAGAAATGTAGGGTTATTGTTATAGGTGACTCTGTTCTAAAGGGAACAGAAGGTCCCATACCTTGTGTAGACCCACCTCACAGGGAGGCCTGCTGTCTCCCTGGAGCCAGGGTTAAGGCCATCACCAGGAAACTTCCTGGCTTACTGAGGTTCTCAGACTACCTCCCCTTACTTTTTTTTTTCCCAGTGGGGGGAGAAGATGCAACAGCACATAGCTTAAGAACGGTTAAAAAAGATTTCAGGGCCTTGGGACAGTTGCTAAGGGAATCCAGAGCACAGGTTATTTTCTCTATGAATATTGGTGCCTACATAGGAATGCAAAGTAAACATCTGAGATATGGGAAGTTAAGATGCATTAGATTCCTGTGTGAACAGAAGGGAAGTTACACAGTGCATTGTCTCACAAGTCACAAATCTGGTACAGACTGCTGCAATAATTTAAGATTTCTGGATGCCTAACTCAAACCCACAGACTTCTTTGCCATAACTAGAGAGATGAAAAGCATACCTTTTAAAATGTACTTTGATTAATATGCTTAACATTAACACTTTTACTTAATTCTCTTTAATTAACAGTGTGAACAAGCTTATGGAGTAGGTGATCTCCAGAGGTCCCTTCCGAGCCCTACCATTCAGTGAAACCTAGTAACTGCTAAAGCCCTATTCCAAATGAGAACAGAAAAGGATCATTGATGACGTTCATTAAACAATACTGGTGGGATGTTAACAAATACATGCATGAAAGGGCTCAGGTGAAATTTTTTATGTCCTTTGTTCTTACTTAAGCTGTTGAAAGTGTTGTGTACTTTCAGTGGCTTCTTTAACATTGCCTCAGTGACTTTGAAAAGTTTTAAAGCAAAACACCTACAGCCAAGTTATTAGCAGTCTTGTGGTTCAGATGTCTTCCATGCTCAGCACTAGAAACACTAAAAGATCTCCACTCTTCATCAGAAAGCGAAATAAAACTAAAAAAATAGTGTAACAATCAGTCCCTTGAATAAAAATATTGCTTGGTCTAAAAACAAGGGAAAAGGATGCTTGACAACATTAAGAATAGCACACCAAGACTGTGAGTCGTAGCGGGCAATCTACAGAGGGCCACAAATCAAATACAAAGGAAATCAGAGAGATAACAAGAAATGAAATATTGGCAAGGTAAAACCAAATGATATTGCACTGTAAAACTCACAAAAAAATATCCCAGACTAAATAGTGCAGCTGGACTCCTCATACTATGCACTACATACCAAGGGAAAAATGGAAATAAAAGACTACAGTAGTGAAAACTGCAGGTTTCCTGGGTACTGTGTGAATGTGGCTTTAGCTTAATGACTCGGGGTGCAAGCAGACGACAAATCTGGTTCAGGGTGCTCTTCTTGGTCTACCACCTCTGAATATTTGTCAAGTTGAACCTGGAATACTAAGTTGATGTTGCTGATTTGGGGAAGGACTGAAAGCCCGACTCAGATGATCAGTGTCTCACACACATGGCTCCTCCACTACCTAAAGCAGCATGAGTGCATGTCAGACTGGGTTTTGTTATATAGTGCTATAGCCACTAAACCAAACACCCTCCTCCCCATCCCTGAGGTGCTGCTCTGTCTTCATTTAAAATTATTTAAATGGGTTATTTTGCCTGTTTGCATTTTAGAAAATACTTATGAAAATTCTTCAGTTGGAGAACATGGGACTTTGAATCAAAGTGGATAAAAAAAACAAACAAAAAAAACAAACAAAAAAAAAGAAGCAGCTGTAGTGGTCTGTCTTGTCCTCACATGGAGACAGGGTGAAGGTTTTAGAGTGGACAGATCACTCCTGTAATAAAATTGTCCTTTAATCACTTGGAAGGCAGCCACAACAGAAAGTTCAGAGGAGAATGGCAGAATAAGTTGGGAGGAGGAGAAAAATATCTTTGACACCAAAAAACTTCATTGCATTTCTCCAATTCACAACTATTAACACTTCATTTCTAGCCATCTGAAAAACAGACACAGCAAAATGTATCCCCAGCACTAGAAGGCACTGCCCTATTACCCTCCCACTGTATACATTTAAACCAAAGGGCAAATAAATGTTGGCAAACAGAAATGTGATGACTTACAGTATTTTCTTTGCTACAGTAGCTAGGAGGAGAAAAAAAAATCCCTCCAAAAGATTAAGCAGCAAACATAAAACTGATCTTGAAATTCCTATTTGTTGATGCCCCAGGGCGGCAACTTTTTAAACATTATACCTATTTTTGAAAAGTACCTGCCTATGCTACTGAAACCTAGACTGTTCTCAGATACAGAAACACTGACTCACTTGGGGAAAAAAATAAATTAACCAATGTTCTGCTGATTGAAACAGGTATTAGACACACAGAAAGTTTTCAGGAAAACATCTGTTGAAAAATACTATTTAATTTGGAGGGACTTTATCCAAAAGTGAGGGAAACTGAATGTATTTATAAAGACCTGAATTTTAACCCCACAAATGATTCTTTAGTCTGTAAGCTGTCTAAACTGCAGATTGCAAATCAGGAGGAGAAGGATTAAACTCTATCCAACTGCAAACTAGATCACTGTTCTGCCTTAAAGGTTCCTTCTCCCTTTCCCCTCAATAATTTTGTCATTTACTGGCCATATCTTTCATTTGTGGGATATATGCAGACTGGAATAATGTTATTCTTTATGGACATAAGATGTTCTCACTGGCATCATTGCTAATTTTTAGGAAAAATTTCCTAAGGTTACCTTACCCCCTGCCTATTACTATTCTAGCCCCTAGCAGGAGGGGATCTTTTATCTGATGTTTACTAATTGTGCTTATTTCAAACACATTTGATTCTTAGTAGACCCTCTGCTGAGTTTCTACTTGCACTTTAAATTTGCAGGTTTACTGTAAAATGCCAGGCACATTGAGATGAATCAAACTCATCTGAGCATGAATGAAATGCAGTGAGAAAGTCCCTTCTGGCATCATTTCTGGGATTAGTAATTTGTGAAATTGTAGTGATGCAAGGGAACAGCATGAGAAAGTCATTTCCTTCCCCTTTGTCCAGTCTAAATGCAAATCTGAACTTTCTTGGCAGTTCATTTGCATATTAATGCATATAGTATTCCACTCCAGAGATCACTTCAGATTTTCTAAATTAAGTTGGGTGGGTAGGCTGAGGGAAAAGGGTGATTTTTGTCATACTAGTACAAATATTCTTAGATACTTTACCAAAAAGACAGAAAGCAGGCAATTATTTTACTTGCCGTACCTCTATTTCAATTTTCCAGCTGGACCACTGGGGAGATACTGAGGATTAAAGGCAATGGTTGACCAAAAGGAGGGAAGTGCTTCATGTCACTGAAGAACAAACATGATGAAATTAAGAAAGGGTAAGAGTGCACACCAGTCTAATTAGCATTTCTTCCTAGTAGCTTGGGAAATGTCAGCCACCAGTTGGTGGCAAAATAAAGATGTAATGTGAGTAATAATGAATTAAATCGTGGCTATTTGCATTGAAATGTTAAGATAATGATCTGAAATTACTATTGTAAATAATCCCCTTGACAGTTTAAAATTGGACTTAAAGCTAATAGTACTTTGGATGAACTTTAAGCCATGAAATCTCTTTTAATGCTTTACACTCCTTTTGGCTATGACAGTGAGTTTCAGGAAGTTAATTTACCTCTGTTTTGTTCAAGCTGTTTGGTAATTGATGCATACATCATGAAGGGTTTAATGAACAACTACAGGGACTATTTACCCTATTCACTAAGTATAACTGAAACACTTGATTACTACTCCTGAGCCAAATAAACCAGCAGAGTCAAGCACAACAAATATTTTTTGGCTGGGGACTGGAAGAGGTGAGATCAGTAAGGATCTGTTTAAATGCAAAGAAAAAGGCAACATTTTCAGAAAATGCTTGAAAGTTTCAGATACATCTTCTTGCACTGATGCAATTTATAGTTTTGCTGTTAGCATTATGAATCACTTAGGGAGAATTTACATCTGTATGTCTACAAACTAGCACTGTCAGAGTAAGGTTATCTGGCAAAATGGAAAAGCAGTAGATGTCTTTACAACATCTGCTGTGTAAATAGCTTTCCAGTAATACTGCATTTAAAATGAGGGCTTATTTTCAGACTACAGAGTCTAATTATATTGTAACATTATTTTTGCCATAAGGCATATTTTTATTTAAAGATAGATGATGTAAAAGCTTTAAGATTACACAGAATTACATCATACTCACAAAAAGTGGTTGTGCACAATTAAAAGGAACGTTAAAGACTTTTAGGGAACTATGAGGCTTCTGAGCGTCTAAATTGCAATGGACAGTAAAAAAAAACCAACAAAAAAAACCCCCAGTCATAATTTTCAGGTGTAATTTATGGGGTTGATGTGATTCAGACTACTGTATCTATATTCAGGATATCAATCCCCCAAATACGTACAAACAATATCAAATCTGTCTTTTTGAACTCCCCCAAAAGGCTGCCCTACCCCAAGCCCTGGCTCTTTCCAGCTGCCAGGAGTCTCAGCTCTTCATGCACTATCAGACAGGTCTCCAGGCCCCAGTCTCACCATCTCCAGAAGTCAAACAGCTGTTTGTTTTCATGCACTGACTCTAGCTTCGAATCATTTGAGCCAAATGATCTTCCCTTATTTGTATGGATCAGCCACTTTGCTTATCATCCTCCCTTTAGTTATTAGAAATAAATGTTATATATACGAAAAAAAAAAGAAAAATAAAAGTCCTGCACTGTTATACTTTAAATTTAAATGGTTTTGTGATGAAAAAATGCCCTGTAGTCTGATTATATGCAGCTCATGGTCCTTCAGGTGTTAACTGTTAGCTCTTTTTGTGGACCTGTGCAGCTTCTACACAGTATTCTTAACTGGGTTACCAGATACCAGATGAAAAATATACTTTATTGAATCATATTGCATTTCATATATGCTATGTTATATTTAGGGATGTAACTAAGCAGAAATACTGTCACTGTATTTTTCATGTGTTATCCTGCTGCAGGAACAGCTAAGAAACGTTTTCTTTTCCAGTTCACATTCAGAGCCAAGTGAGTTGCTGCATTTCTCCCTAAGATTTCATATTTTATTCCTCGTGTATTCATTTTCTGGACAGATAAAATATGTTTTCCATCTCTACAGAAATGTCATTGTCTAGGCAGCACAAAGTCCTTATCAATGAACAAATATCACCCATTTGCTATGTCCAATACTCTGCATCCAGGACTGAATATAAAGCTGCGTAGGCTCCATAGCCTGGGGGAGTTAAGAATTCAAGGTATCTTAGAATAATATGGGAGGGGGCATTGGTATTCTCACTAGTGGAAAACCGATAAAGGATCCCTTGGCACCTCTCTCAAATTGTGAAAGCCTAAAAATTACCTACAACATGTGGCCAAAAACCTGGAAGAAAGAAATGCAGTATTGTCAACGTGAAAATTTTCAGGTATGGTGTAACGCTTTTGATCTAGGCTCTTCGTGTCACCTCAGTATCCAGATTCTGTACTGTGGGTATATTTTCTGCAATGGATATATGTGCAAAGCATGGATTAACTGAGACCTCAGTAAGTGATCTGTCTTGAAGCTGAGTTGTTCAACGACAGAGCCTGAATGAGAGCTATCTGGAGATCTGGTCAAAAGTGACTTGGAGTGCAGACAGCTGAATGGGAAATCAGGACAGAGAAGATTCTGCCTTGGAGCCATCTGCCCTGATAGTCTCATTCACTTCTAGCTCCTGTTCATCATCTCAGTTGCTGCTTTTACACCCATCTCCACCACAGAGAAGCAATGATGTAGTGAGTGAAATGCTTATGTGACAGACTTGCTAAAGATCTGACTTTTGTCAGGTCTATGTTTATATTTACATATTTGATCAGGAAAAACAAAGATGGGAAATGCTATAAATGTGAATACAAGTTTGATCATACACTTTTAAAGCTCCTGACTTTCCTATTTTGCCTCTTACATTAGCATTAACAGCTTTGGACATTTGACTGCCTTGATTCTTAATAGAGGTAGTGGGAGGGTGAAAGAAGGTTGCTTCTTGCTTACAGTGTTACTATTTAAACAGTTCCAGTTAAGCTCTGAAAAGCACCTTCCTTTCAGGTCAATAAAATGGCTCCAGGCCAAGTTCCCATCTGTGCTTAACTTGTATTGCTGGCTGGAGACAATTTTCTACTAGGCCTGTTTAAAAAGAAAGCAGTGTAGCGTGATAGCTCTCTGCCAGCATGTGTCTAAATGTAAGTTCTGTAACTATGATATCTCAAATGTTTCAGACACATCAATGTAATATATCCCATCTTCTAATTTTGTCCACAGAAAAGAAGTAAAGACACAAGAAAAATTTCTTGTGAACGTGCTTTCTCCTCCCTTTTCCTGCTTTGCTCCCACGTACATATTCCTGCTCCAGCTAAATTAACTGATGACTTCTATTTTCTTTCTAAGTCTTGTCCTTTCTCTTTGTGAAGGAATACCAAATATTTAATCACAACATTCTGAAAACTCCAACATTACTGTACTACTGTTGAGGCCAGTTCTTACTGTACAGAGACTATTCCACAAAAGAGATACCCCATGCAGATGATAACATCCTGAAGACAGGAGGCATTTTAATCTACAGGCAAAGCCTCAGCTTTCAGACCTCTCGATCCCTAAGCTTAAAGCTCTGAGACTTGAGCAACATAGCTGAGGAAATGCAGAAGCTGCCTTCCTCAGTCTCTAAGCAGGCAGGTCTAGAGCTACTATTGTGAATTTCCCAGCTCCGCTTTCATTCTGTCATGACTTTCCAGCAGATATCATACTTAAGTGGAAAACAAGCATAATAATTTCACCAAATCTCTGCTTGGTAGAGTAAAAGTATCACCAAGTCATAATACAACTTTGAAAAAAAGAAAAAAGGTTTCAATCTGATACTGAAAAATGCCTCCTCTCTCCGTTTTCCTTCCTCCTCCCCTTGTACACCACAAACCAATCAGCCAAAGGAATGTATGATATTTGCTTCATTGATAGGTACTGCCCCTTCTTTCCAGAATGGAACCGCAGCCATCGCAGTACCAGTACTTTCACAGGAGCACCCCTGCATCTCTAAGAACAGGGAAGAACATCTTCCCTAAATGGTGGTGAAAGTGAAACCAGAAAAGGGAGAGAATTTTGGGTGACAACACTGAGCAGCAGATCTTAAAGACACAAAAAGTCATACACAAGATAAAGCCACAGTGTGTGTGCAGCAAAACATACAGCAACAGCATAAGACAAAGCAGAAAAAGAGATGACAAAGAGGTTGACGGGACATTTTAGAAGGCTGAGGACAGGTTGCCTGAAATGCTGACCTACTCAATGTATAGGTCAGCCTGCCATACGTAATGAGCTGTTGCAGTATGCTGTGAAACTGCTGCAAGAAACCAATGCTATAGCTCTATCTCTTTCTTATTAGGAGTAAAGGTCAGGCACAAGCTCTTTCTGTTGCTTTTGGCTGTTCTGAGTGAAGGCCGTGGAAGGAACCCATTACAAAATAAAAGTGAATTGCTTCAGGACTGTGAGTTGCACTGCCAGTGGGGAGGCAAATTGCTAATTAAAATGGTACAGTAGTAAATCATTTAATTTCTTGGCTGCTCCTACACTCATTTTCAGATGGAAGTTGATGTTTTAAGAGCTTTAAAATTCAACTCTGATCAGGAAATGAATTTAGTTGTTTGAAAAGTGGCTGTTTGAAACAGCTTTATTCCTTTTTTAGCCTCAGTGAAGCTTGAAATCAGCTCCTGATAGAGAGATACAAAAATACAATCCTCCGTTTTTTGGGGGGGTTGTTTCATTTTTCTTTTAAATAAATTACAGTTAAATGTCTTTTCTCATTAGCATTTTGTTTCATCAGTGTTCCCTGGGCTTGGTGCAGAAGGACTGCCTATTGGTCTGTTAACCCATGGGGAAGCCAGGGAGCCCAGGTCCTACCTGTGCTGCTCTCTGCAGAGTGGACCTGGCAAACCACTCCATTCTCCTGAGCCTTGTGCCTGGTCCTGTCTTAGGCCATCTGCTCTTCAGGGAAGAGACTGACTTTATTTGCAGTTTTGTCTATTTGATGCAAATTTCTGTAAAAATAAATGTGTCCAACATCAGGAACAGTTATTACAGGATACAAATATAATAATTAAATAAATAATTCCTACATTTTTGTTCCCAAATACTTTGCTAATTAGGGTTGGGCAGGTCTAAGCCCATAAACGACTCATTAGGATCATTACAACTTACATGTATACTCAAAGGTCAACTTTTCTTTTACTTTCCCTTAGAGACTTCCTTAGTTATACCATCTTCCACCCTACCTTGGATCTGCAAGATATTAACCTGCTTACACAAGCAATCTCTATAATCACACCTACCAATACTCTGTCCCAACTTCAAGCTAGTCACTAGTTTGCTGGATTAAGAATCAGTTAGTGAAGAATACTTCTTAGCTGTACTTGCTGTATCTTTATGACAGCTGAAAGTGCTCCATTATTATTGCAATGAATATTACTTTCAAATATTCATGGAGCTGCATTTGTGTTTTTTTTTGTTCTTGTCCAATAGTTGAGATTAATAGATTTTAATGGTCCTCCCATATTGATCTTGTACTTTGCCATGGCTTAGTTTATTGACTAATTTAATTTTAAAGGGTCTTAATGTACTCTACAAAATTAAGGAAAATTAGTATATTTCTAGTACTCCATAAAATCTTCAGAAGCCAAACATTGCCATGAAAGGTGCTTACATTCCACCAAAGTGATTACTTTGAATATGAAAGGATGCATACAGGTTTTCATGAGCTGCACAAAATGGAACCTTCTGCATCACAAAATAGGACTCTGAAAAGCAGACTATACTAAGAAAAAAAGCTTAGAGTAAACATAAAACATAGTTTATAATATTTTCTTCATGACACAGTTTAAGTTACTTGTTACCGATTTTAACACAAAAGTAGATTTATGTGACTAAAGAATATCACTTATACACTCCAGTGCAGACATCCCACAGCTAACCTATTTCCCCAAAATGACATAAAAAAATTACTAAAAGAAAATCAAGCAGTTTTGTGATACCATGCAGAGGAATGTGTTTCTGATATGTTAACAAAATTAATTAAAAAGAGACAGGCAAAAATCTGCTGCTTAAGAATTTATTCTTAGCTTTGCAAAGTATATTGTGTTTTTCTTTTCATGCTACCATATTTTCTGTTTTGTTTCCAAAAACATTAATATCAGCATCAACAGTGGGTGGCAGAAAACATAAGAACCTCATCTAAGTCAATCCATAACCATCTGTTTTTTCATGCCTAGCAATCCATTAGGTGTCAGAGATAATATTTTAAATATAACCAAGAGAAGGTAGTTAATAATCCTGAAAAGCAGAGAATTGAGTCATTCTTTTCTTAAGTTAAAACCAGAATGTAATTAGAAAAACTTGTCATTTTCTCTGAAAAAATGTTACATTTTTCAGAGAAGTCCAAACAGGCAAAGGGAAAAGAAATAACACAACAAAGACATTTAAAAAAAAGAATTTTAAATACATATTTAAACTCTAAGTTATGAAACCAATAGAAAGCTTTTCCAGTTCCAACTTTGTCTTAGGCTTCGGTTTCGATGAAAATATGTTCAAGTCCTTACACTACCTGACCTTCAGTCAGAGTTCTGAGCTTCTATTTCCAGCTCTGCTTATACTTTGCATTTTCAAACACAATGGTTACATTTCTGTTCTTAATTTTCCTTCCTACTTTACCAATAATGTAAACTCCATCAATTCACAAGGCATCTAAGAAGAGCCAACTCTGAAGGGTGACTGGAGGCTCTCTCAGCACTGGGATGCAGTTATACACTCCAGTACACTGCCATTTTTTAATTTGCTGGGCTCACCTGCAGATACACACGGCTACTGCAGCAACAGTGTGACTCAGTTATTTAAACAAGTAATGTACAAGTCATCTACTTTGTGTGATAGCAAATGACAAAGAACTATAGATGCAGAATTTCAGCCTCAGATAATTATAGACTCTGCAGTCAGCCTCCAGTAAGCTGTTAATGGGCATGTACAACCCCCTGGCTGTTCAGAATTCTGCCTGTAAGCTTTGTAATAACTGTTTTGGCTGATGGCATTCAGATTTCACTTCAGAACACATTATTACACAAGAACAAATAAAAGACTAAATAGTTTGACCACTCCTTCTTTGCACTTTAAATAATACACATCTTTTTTCCATTCTTGTATATCTAAAAAGCCAAGGTACATCTGCAATGTAAGTACATATAAACTCTGTTATCTACTACGTATTTGTGATTAATTCCAAGCAGATGGTAAGGTACAAATACCACAACAAATAATACATAGCATCTTTTCTGATTCCAAATAGCTGCTCGAAAACACAACTGAGGTGCTTACTCAGTTATAGCCTCCTATTTTCTTCTCAGGTTAAAAGCTCTTAACAGAACTTCAAGAAAATGCAAGGACATTTTTACACTGCTCAAAAAAATCAGTAATTTTGAAAATTACATCTAGAGTAACAACAATAAGGCAAGCCTTCCCCACCCTGCTTTGCCGGCACTCTTCCACTAAAAAGTCATAGAAGACAAGATCAATGCCCATCAAGTCCAATACTGTACTTCTACTGCACTCCCTTCTGGTTTTTCATTTAACATTTCAGATCCTTTGAACTTCACCCATCTTCCTTTGTTTCCTGTCTTGCTCCCCTTCCCTAGACAAGTTGCTATCAGTTTCGGTATCCCTTTCTTCCAGAAAGCTGGCTATTTTCCTTTCACAACATTAGTAACATCCAGCAGGGCCCACAGTGGATTTCAGAAATATGACAAGGAAAGTAATCACATCTAGACATATCCTCCCAGCCTCCAAATATCAGCAGTTAGTGGGTTTCCTATGAAGCTTGATTCAGAGGCTCTACAGCCCTGATGGGCTTTTCCTCTAGGAAACTAAGCCTAACTCACACTCTGCCTCCACAACAACCTGGGGGAATGAGTCCCACAATTTCAGTACTGCTGAGCAAATGTACAGCTGATAAGCACAGACTTATTACTCATTTTAGTGCAATTTCTATGCTTGCCACAGTTTAGGAATGTGTCCTTAAATGTTTATGTGATATACATATTAGCCTGACTTTATAATCCAAGACATGCAAATTGGTCTTTATACCAATGTAAAACCCATTAAAGCCAATGGAGTTTCATGTGGACGTATGATCTGCCCACACAGATTGAATTACAGGTTGAGGGCTATAATTGTAGCAAACAGCACATAATTATTAGAATGACACACTCTTTGTTACCTCTGAACACTGAGAATATTTGCTGTACTAAAAAGGTTATTCACAAAGATAGTACAGTTCCTTTACTAAAAGGATAAAGCTAAAAGCTACAAGAAAGCCATAGCCTATTTTTAATACTTCCACTTGTCATAAAGTGACAGAGAAGTCAAAACTTCAAATTAGTAAAATTAGATAAAAATGTATATGAAAATTCAGTAGTTTCTGGTAGTTGCATTGTGCAATTGTACTCATCAAAAGCTATCCTGACAGCTTTTTCATACTAAGTTAAAGGAAAGTATAATTATTTGTTTATATTTCAAAGTTCTAAGAATTCTGTGTACATATTTCATTTGACTGTATCACAAAAGAATAATTTATTGCAACTATCTAACAAAAAGCTCCCAAACCTGGCTGTTTCAATTCCTCACTTATTTCCTTCAGAATGTCTTCTTTGTATTGCTATAAAATTTCATCTCTCCAGCCCTGTGCTGTAAACTTCTAGACTGTAACAAACCTCAGCCTCAAAAATGTCAAACACAATGAAAAACAGAAATCACCACAGACCAAGCTGGTCTCAGAGCTCCACTGCGCCTCACTCACCCTGGCTCCTGGGTCACTGCCTGAGCTGAATGTGCAAGCTGACTGCTGCCACCCACACCGTGGCTGATGCTGTGTGCTCTGCTACTGCAGTGAAGCTCACGGGGGGAAAAAACAGCCTTCCAGTTCTCCTCCTTCCTTCCTCTTTTCCTCCTGCTTTCTTAACAACAACATAGCATAGTAGCTGTAAATACATAAAAATAATTCCATTTTGCACAATGCCCTTTTTTCTTAACCTCCACCATAAGGTACACTTGCTAAGGACTTCTGTGAAAACCCAGAGTTTTAAACAATGTACCAATATATTAGAAAGTCTACAGGGCTGATCTAGGGATATATTCATTTTTTTAATTTAAGGATTACACTGATTTATAATCCAGGGAAGTAGAGGGTCAGCATCTTGAAACTTGCTATGTTATGACATAAATACAGAATAAGATGCATGCCTTAATATTTGCTTTGATGGTAAAGGAAAAATTCTGAGAACTCTAAGAAGGAAGATTTGGTCTGCTATGTCAGCTTCAGCAGTCAGGTAAACAGAGTTTTCCCTGCAGTCCCACCATAGCCTGACTGGGGTAGGCAGCAGATAAGAGGAGGAAAACATCTTCCCATCAGACCAAGCTTCTTGTAGAAGAAAGGAGGCAAGATCTACCTTCTGGTAATTTTAAAACAAGAATTCAAAAGCAGCTTTTCAAAAGAACCTCCATATTTCCTCAATGCTCTTTTAAGATCTGTGTGGCCTCAGTGAAATTAAGAGACTTCGAATGATTTAAGACCCCAGTTGAGGAGCTGGTTGCACACATGGGGTTATCATTAAATTACAGGAGACAATGACCAGCTGCTTGAAGGGTATGGGTTCCTGACCGTGCCTCATGGCTGCACGTGGGCATTTGCACACTTACTGACACAAGTTTAGCTGGGTCAGAGCAACTCTTCACACGGTTTCAGTGTGCACAGTCACACGTTATAGACAGATGCATCCTGCTGTACAAGCAGCACAGTGACTGGCACAGGAACAATTAATTCTGACATGCAAGGCTTTCTCACAGTGTGTGGGCTCTTTTAAATTATTGATAGTGATTTGGAGAATACAGAGCCATGAATAAGAGTGCAGCTGTTTCAGATGCTTTTTTTATGATAAAAACCCAAACAAATTATATGTCTTAAGTGACAATCTATGGAGATTAAAGCTAATTTACCTTCCTCAAACTTGGTGGGTTTTTTTTGTTTTTTTTTTTTTTTTAAATATTAAACAACAACAACTTTGGTATCATGCTCTGAAATCAAAGAACAATGAAAGTACTTGGAACCCTGCTGATTAAGAACAGTGATTTCCCGGAACAAAAATTAAATACTATAATTTGAATCAGAGTTTTTAATAACACTCATGTGTGAATTTCATTGTCATAATCCAACTTCAGCAGTTCTGCAGACCATCTGAAGTCCTTGGTGGTGCCTGCAAGACAAGAGCATCATGGCAGGCATGATACTGTAATGCAAACATATGTCCAGCTGATAGGACTTCTGTAATTGAAAACATTACAATATAGAACAAACTTCAAGAGTTAGTTTCATTTATTTTTAATTGGAAAACTATATGTAGCAAAGCTCATTAAATGACATCTATAAGGAGAAAAACAAAACTGTATTACCATGTTGGTAGTTTTTATGCAAAGTTTAGAGTTAGTTTATGGCCAATGATGAAGTTACAAGCAGAGACACCTCGTGAAAAATAGGATACAATCCAGTAATTTACTTAAAAAAAAACCCTCAATGTATTATTTTTTGTAATACTCTCTAGTAAGCTCTTTATAGCATGAAAATCCATCCTGCTAAAACATCACCACCATCTTTGGGAAATGTATGGCTGTCTTAACCTGCATGCTAGTTTTCCTTATAAAGATTGCCAAAAAGATGAACTAATAGCTTTTTCAGTCTTTAATTCTAATTGTCTTTTAGGGCCAATGCCTCTGTATTGTTTTTCACCTAATCTCTGTAAGACTAGAGATAAACTGGTTGGCTTTCATAAAATACCTCAGTGAGCACATGTTAGTCTAGAGAGAGAGGTATGGGAAAAAGAGAGTTGGGAGCAGAGAGCTGAATCAAAGCCACCTGTTTCCCAGGAAAATTCAAGAACCCGCTGGTGCCACCTGGCTATTCCTGGTGCAGGTGGTAGTGGGCTTACAGAAAAGTATGAAAGGATTCAGTTTTATTCTGATGCTCAAGTTAAAATAAAATGCTTTACAGAGATTTTCAAAGAAATCTGATGCCTAGCATCATTTAAACAACTTCCAGCACCTAAGTGAAACAATACCCAAAAAATAAAGCTGCATCCCATGCAAATCAAGTTCTTTCCCAAGGTGCATGAACTTGGCAAAGAATGATCCATCAAATATAAGATGTTCTCAAATCTGAAGCTGTTGTTGCAATCTACCCACTTAAACTATGAGGTTGGTTCATGATGTAATAGTAGTGACAGTGTAAAACTCCACAGGCCATTTAGGAAGCTGGTGTTGCAATAAGACTGTGCACAGGATCAACTGTGGCTAAGCTACAAGCTATACATTGCCAAACTATATAACTGATCACTTTAATCATGTGACAATAACCTAATGTGTCAAGGGAAGTATACTTCAATGCAAATTATTTTTCACCATCTGTTTATTGCATAAATATTTTTACTCCCTCCATTAGTTACCATCTGCAGGAGGATACCAGTCAGTTTATAAAACTTTATGTCAAAAAGCAAACAGTGTAATAGAGCCAATTCACCGTCACTAACATCTTTCCAATATTAATACAGAATTAAATGACAACTGCTCTTCTATAAAGCCACAATTCTATCTGTTCCTAAATCAAATATATTAATTTAAAATTGAATTAAAATTTCTTATTTAGTAATTCAGATGTCTAAATTGTAAAAATCAGACATGCTGTTAGGCACAGGTTAATTTCACATTAGGTTTCTATTAGAACCAGTTGTAAGAAATCAGTAATGTTATTTACATACTTAAATAATGACTCTGACAAAATGATGGGGAAAAAAACCCCAGTGTTAGACCACAGAACTGCCAAAAAGTACTTGCTTCCCATTAATATGGCTACAAATAAAAAAAAAAAAAATCACTAATTTGCATGTAACTGCATTTACTTTAGAAGGTTGATTCAGAAACTGCCCTTGAGAAGGCAAATTATCTGGACTTTTTGCTTGTTCTTTTAGTGTATTTCTTCCTAGAGCTCTTTAGATAATCAACATTTTTACTTTACCGATATTAGTCAAAGGCAATGTTTTAGAATATGTTTTTCAATTAAAACATTAAAATTTTAGTATTTTGGCAATATAAAAAATTTACCATTTTATTGAACCCATCATGTTCTAGGTTCTGCTTGGTAGGAAATAAATACTAAAAAAACATTCTTCAGAACAGAAAATTCTAATCTACTAGTTTTCTCAAGCAGGTACCAACACTGTTTTTTCCTGAGTTTTAAAAAGAATACTTATATAAATGGTTCATAACAAAGACCAGGGAAATTTATGCTTCAGGAACATAACCTTAGCAGTATGACAGCAGCACCAAACAAATTATTAAAAGAAGAATGACATGTATCCATGGTATATATAATGCAGCATCATCCGAGTCTTTACTCCAGCACATAAGTACTGGTGAAATTGATGCTCACTTGCTAACTGGTCCTGTCAGTGAGATGCATTTTTTTCTGGAATCTTAAACCCTCAATAATGTACATATAACCTGGATAAAATTTGTCCACACATATCACACAGTCTTTTAGCATGAGACAAGCAGTTTCTCCTTAACTTTCTCAGTTTCTACTCTAACTGAAGCTTTGCCATAATCGTAGCATGGCATTCTGATGTGACTAGGTCAGACTAGCCTATTTTGTGAGTGCTGAAGGAGCACCTTCCAGTTCACACTAATTGTGGAAAGAAGCACTTGTAGCCTGCTTACCAGTGCCAACAATTAATAGATATTAAATTCAGACACAGAACCAGCTTTTGCTGCATTCAGGTAAAGAGTATCACAATGCTCCAGACAAAGGCCCATAACCCCTCTTTGTATTTCACACCCACAATAAGATTACTGATTCAGATCCATAAATATTTAAGAAATCTTGTTCTTCTTGTGGGTGCACGTATTTATTTGGTGATGTTTCCGAGGCGTGCATAGAGCAGGAAGGCTGTGATCTTATAAAAACATCATCTACCTTCCTGTTTCCCTATGTCATTTCCCAAGTATTTTTTTTCCTTTTTTGTTTCAAAGTGCTTCTCTTGCAGAGCAGAAACTGGGAGACTATTGCACGTAACTTCAATCCTCACTACAAACAAACTGGGCACACACAAATTAAGCAAAGTACATACCAGTGCTCTAAAACAGAGTTGGGACCCACATGTACAAATTCACTATTCCAACATCTAGCTCTGAATATTTAACTTTCACAGTGCACATGCGTGTATATATATAGATATATATATATATACACACACACACACCTTAAAAAAAATATTAATAAATATATAGATTTAAAAGAATCAGTACAAGATCCAAACAGAGAATTAATCCATATTGATAGGTAATGCAAATATATAAAACATAGGTAGATTTTGGCCAACAAATGAAGAGTTTGAAGATATATGACTCCAAGGATCTTTACAACTAACTACATTAAAAAAAAAAAATAAATATATATATATATCTATAGTCAAGATACATTTAAGAATGTAACAGTGCCATATGTACCAGAACACTCTCTGGAAGAGTTGCATCCATTTTACAAGCCAACAGTCACATGAAAACAGTAAACAGATTTTCATTTTTTAGAGGTCTAAAGGTGTCATATTGGTTCAGTGATTCTTAGACTACATAGTCTGTCATTTGCCACTGACAGATCCCAATCTTACAAAGCAGAATGAGAGGGTGAGGGTGACTGTTTTATGCCGCTGACATACAGATTTGCTATTGTTCAAGTGCATTTTAAATGGGAAATATTAGGCTTTAAAAGAAGTATCAATGTAAAGCATACAGAGTACAAAAATACTGAAGTACAACGGACTAAAGGAAGCAAATACTAAAATGAGAAATTCTGCATCTTATGTAGGCTCATTACACAGACAGTTGAATGCAGGAAAGTTCTTTTCACATTCTCTAAAAGTCATGAACTTGAAGCTGATTGGATAATGAGAGGTGATGGAAAACAGAAATAAGGAAAGTTGGACTACAGAGGGACTGAGAAATAGCCATTTTGGAGTAGAAGTAAAATGTGGCAGTACAGCAGCAATTAGTTCTGTTCATAAGGAATAAATTCATCATATCTGAAATCTGGATTAAAAAAAATCACTTAACCACCTCTGTAAGTTCAAGTCTAAGTGAGCCTCAACATTTCATCGGGACTTTTTCACCAAAAAGAATGAAAACTTGAATAAATCCGTGAAGAGATTTTTTAGTTCTTTTTCTACATAGCCTTCGCTTTCTTTCATATATTGCTGGAATACATGGCTCTTAGTTATCACATTGAATTCAGCAATATTCAACATGGTGGAGCAGTATCATGCACCTTACATATCATGCTCTTGAAGATGTCAAGATCATAGAATCATGGAATGTTTTGGGTTAGAAGGGACCTTTATAGGTCATCTAGTCCAACTCTCCAAGGTAATTCCATGAAAACATTTTATTTTCTATGAATGATTTCTGAGACAAAGATCAATCATAATGTATAGCTCTACTATGTAAAAAAAAGAAAAAAAGTCTGACGTACATGGCCACAGATACCCAGGATGTATTTTCAGGTAAATTAATTCTGATCTGTAAAGTAATTACCAGATAATCAATCACACTCTATTTTCTTTGAAACACATACACAAGGCTTCAGCCACTACTGGTGGTTTGACTAATATTGTTCATGCACAGAACAAGGTCAGAAGAAAAACAGATTGTGGCTTTACAAAAATACCTAAAAAATAACCTAAATTAACTGATTTCTAGATGATAATGAAACTATTTCTCCACACTAAATCTACTTTTGAGAGAACCATATTAAGGAGTAGTACAGCATTGTGGTAAGGTTATTCTTCTGGCCTTGAAAGACTATTTAAATCCTTTCTACAACATCATATAGACCAAATTGAATTGGATATCATGTAGGGGGATTACCACGTGGTACCCACACATCATCTCATTAATCTCACTGTAACCTTTCAAGCTGTTCAGCACCATCTCCTCACACATTATAGCCAGATTTTTTTTTTCAGCAGAGCTAAGGATAAGTAACCAGATGGAACCTGGTGGTTCCTGCTTTTACGCTATGCAGTGATTTTATCTCCTTAAGTGTTTTTAAGCTTCCAAAGATGACAGTTGTACATCTCCAAAACTGTGTACACAGAAAGCTTTTGGTAGGTAAAATTTATTATGCTTAGATCCATTAAACATTAAGCTCTTCACCCTGAAAGTTGCATTGAGAACCTTATATGAGGTGGCCTTCTACACTTGTTGTTTCTGTTTAGCATAGAGAGAATTTGGCAATTTAACATTCTTTTAAAAATTGCAATCTGATGAGTGAAAGCTTCTTTAAACAGGAAAGAAGTTGGAACCTGAGCCAGCCAAAGCTGCACCTTCCCTGAAATAGACTTCCACGCTCTGCAGAGAAGTCTTTTTAAAACCTGGGAAGTAGACTCAAGGAAACAATCAAAGTAATAATAATAATAATAATAATA
>NW_008629210.1:0-791 GCF_000691845.1 Merops nubicus
ACTATGCCCTGCCTCTGGCAACTTCCTCCCCCAAAATCCTAAAGGGACTTTTCTTTTTCCCTGTTTCTGCCAGAGGCTCCAATCAGCATGTGACCCATTGACGGATACATTTAGTTCTACTGCACTGTCCTGCATGGGCCATAAGTCTAGAGCTCTTTGAATAGCATCTTTTGCTAATTCAAAGGCAGCCTGCTGTTCACTTCCCCATTCGAATTCATACTTTTTGCGGGTTACTCTATATAATGGGGCCAGAATCTGTCCCAAATAGGGGATATGGTGTCTCCAGAAACCGAATAGGCTGATAAATCTCTGTGCCTCCTTCTTGTTCTGCGGTGTGGCGAAATCAAGAATCTTTTGTCAAGCTTTGGGTAAAATTTCTCGGTGACCACAGTTCCAATGGATCCCCAAAAATTTAACAGTTTGAGATGAGCCTTGGATCTTAGTAGGATTAATCTCCCAGCCTTTCTGCCTCATATGCGTTAGGACCACTTCAAGCATTTGTTGTAGTTCAGCCTCATTGGTCCCCTGAATCAAAATGTCATCGATATAATGAATGATTTGCATATGAGGTTGGAGCTGTACCTCATCCAGGTGCTCAGCCACTGTTCTATGGCAAATAGTGGGACTATGCACCCATCCCTGAGGCAACCTGGTAAAGGTGTACTGCTGCCCTTGCCATGTAAAGGCAAATTGATCCCAATGTTCTTCTGCAATTGGAATCATAAAAAACGCACTGGCCAAATCAGTGACAGCGTACCATGTGTCAGGATGCCTCTGGACTCTTTCTAGCA
>NW_008629211.1:0-480 GCF_000691845.1 Merops nubicus
CAGCCCATGAAATCCCAAGGCTCCAGGATTCCTTTAGGCAAAAGTGCAGTGTTTCCTTTCATGTGCTAAGGGAAACTTCTCAGTGATTTTGGCAGTGCAGGCTTGCTTAAACTTATGGGATTCCTCCCTGAGACGAACATTTCCCCCACTTTAATAAAGTGCTCAGTGAGATCTTTTGAAACTTTACATTCGGCCCCTTTCCTATCTCTGTGCTTTCTGTGTGTGCTCTCGGGGAAGTTGTAGGCATTCGAGCTTGCTTAAACTTAACGTGATTCCTCCCCGAGATGACCGGTACCCCTGCTGTTGTTAAAATGCTAAGTGAGATCTTTTGAAACTTTATGTGCGGCTGCTTTACTATCTCCGTGTGTTCAGTGAAACCTCTCCGGGACGTGGGGGTGGGAGCTTGCTTAAATTTAGGTGATTACTCCCGGAGACGACCGCCTCCCCGCTTTTATATGAGTGATAGTAAAGCTGTTCCTT
>NW_008629212.1:0-206 GCF_000691845.1 Merops nubicus
TTTAAGACTTGGCTAACTTTTAGACAAGTTAGGTCCAACCACTCCCCCAGCACTGCCAGGTCCCCACTGACCCGTGTCCTTCAGCACCACATCTCCAGGGCTTGGAAACCCCTCCAGGGATGGGGACTCCGCCACTGCCCTGGGCAGCCTGGCACAGGCCTCCACAGCCATCCAGGGCAAGAAATTGTTCCCACGGGGCCGCTGAA
>NW_008629212.1:320-1113 GCF_000691845.1 Merops nubicus
GTCTCCCCTGAGCCTCCACAGCTCCAGGCTCAGCACCCCCAGCTCCCTCAGCTGCTCCTCACCACACTTGGGCTCTAGACCCTTCCCCAACAGCTTCATTGCCCTTCCCACCTCTGAAGGTCCTTCTGGGAGGGAGGGGCCCAGAAAACTGACCCCAGGATTTGAGGTGCAGCCTCCTCAGTACTGAGTAGAGGGGGACAATCACTTCATGTCCACGTATTTCTCCCCATCAGTAAGCATAATCTTCCTCTACTTGTACATTGCACAGCTATTCTTCACAACTGATCTATAAAGATACCCCCTAAGCCTTTTTTGCTCCTTCTGTCAGAATTGTGACAAGACCCCTCTTTTTAGGTTACTTGTTGTTTAGGTAAGGTCTGGGATCTAGAGTGTCTGGACCTGCTCCTCAACATCTGTTGCTTCTCTGTATTGTCATGATATGGTCAGAACGCTACACGTGGACAAATAACATTTCTCTACAAGTTATTCCATGTCATCCTTAAAGCTTGGGGAGCTTTTGTCAAGAGCCGTTTCACAGCTTCACAGCCCTGCCATACACGTCCTTTTCAACCTGATCACTGCAAATATTTTCATGGCCCATATGTAAAATAAGTTTTGTGCTTGGCCTTTCTGTTGCTTTTCCTGGGCCGGGAACTTCCCAAACACAGGAATTTCACTGACCCCATGCATTTCTGTGTGGCACTTGGATTGTGGCCAGAAAGCTGCCTGGCAGAAAAGGACCTGGGGGTGCTGGTGGCCAGCCAGCTGAACGTGCGCCAGCGGGTGCCAAGAG
>NW_008629212.1:1634-1921 GCF_000691845.1 Merops nubicus
GTTGGCATTTGGTCATGATGATCTGAGAGGGTCTTTTCCAACCTCAATGATTCTACCTTCTTCTTCCAACCTTTTACTGCAGTGAGGGAGCTTTGGAGCTCTCTCTGCTACTCAGTTCTGGGGGAGGCATGGTGTGAAGCCCAGGCTGAGGCAGGTTTCAAGCTCTGCAGCTGATGTTCCAGCTCCTGCTGAGAGCAGAGAAAACCTGAGTCTCCTGCAGTTTGTGAGCCAGAATGGGATCCTGACTTGTACATAGAGTGTAAGACCTGTTTTGTTTTTTTTTTTTT
>NW_008629213.1:0-1113 GCF_000691845.1 Merops nubicus
CTGAGGGAACTGTGGTTGTTTAGTCTACAACTACCTAAAAGGAGTTTGCAGTGAGGATAGTGGTGTCTCTTCTCCCAGATTACTAATGATTGGACAAGAGGAAATAGCCTCATGTTGTGCCAGGCGAGGTCTTGATTGGATATTAGGAAGAATTTCTTCACTGAGAGAATGGTTAGGCACTGGAACAGGCTGCCCCGGGAGGGGGTGGGGGCATCATCCCTGGAGGTGTTCAATAAACAAGTAGACGTAGCACTTGAAGCTATGGTCTAGTGGTTAGGTAAATGTTGCGAAGAAAGTTGGACTTGATGATCCTGGAGGTCCTTTCCAACCATAGCGATTCTATTATTCTATGACTATGCCTGAGTATAGGTTTTGGACTGACTAGTTTTCATAGTTATGCTGATGGTATGTAAGCAGCTATAGTAAGACCATTTTCTTCTGTATTTTATAAAGGAAAGCTGTGCTTACTTGATCTGTGCATCTATTATGAGCAGAGAAATTTGAAGAATCCTAGTACTCTGGGACCTCTTTCAGGCACATGGTACACAACAGGGTAAGGGCCAACCTATCAGGAATATGCAATTGCTTTTTGAAATGAATATGCACAAGAACTTATTTTGCACTACAGTTCCACAGAATGTGCCTTGGGAGTAATGGGTTATATGGATTTTCCTTCACAGTCAAACTTTGCCAATAAATTTTTAAATCTGTAAATAATTTTGATACATTTGAAGTTAAAAAGTGATGAGTTATTAGACTGTGGTTTTAATTTATCATCATCTTTATAGTGTTTTGAGGTTTTGGGGTTTATTTTCTATGTACTTTACCTTGTTATGATTCCACTAAGGCCTTTAAATGCTATTCAGACCTGTAACAGGGCTTTAAGTATTCAAAAGGGTCTATAATTATCCTTTCAAGGACCTTTATTAGTTTCATGGTGATGAATGTTTAGGTCTGAGAAATCTCCTTAAGATTTATCTTCAGCAGGGTTTTCTTTATCTTAAAATCTCCTTAGATGTCTGGTTTAGTTTGACTTTAACACTACGTATCTTACCACCCCACTGGCTTCCTACTCCCGTATTCCATTGCAGTGGTTTAAACCACTTTTATTGT
>NW_008629214.1:0-25731 GCF_000691845.1 Merops nubicus
CGGGTCTCTCCCCCCGCCCCTGGGGTTTGTGCCCCACGCTTGTGCCTTAACCCCCCTCCGGCCGTGCCAGCGGTGCCGGGGGGGATGTTTGGGGGTCCAGAGGCTCCGTGCAAAGCTGGGCTCCCCCAGGCACCGGCTCAGCGTCGGCATTGCCTTTTTTTTTAAACGCTTTAAAAGACGTTCCCCGAGTGTGGGGCAGCACTGGGTCCCAGCAGCACCCCAAGCCCGACCTGCTGGGTGGGGTTTGAGAGCCAGGACACCCCTCGGGCTGCACCAAGAAAAGCCTGAGATTAATTTGTTCTTCTGTTAAGCCAGGAAGAGGTTTGGGGTAGACTCAGCTCTGCCCCTCGCCAGGGATGGACACTGGCACCAGGGCAGTGTCCAGGAGGACTCTTGTCGACCATGCAGCAGGCCACTGTTTGCCCGTTTCTGCAGCCCCCACGTGCACATGGGACAGGGCTGAATCGAGCTGGCACCAGCCACAAAACAGGGATCCCCTCAGGCCTGCAGCTCCCACTGCCACCTGTGGGACCACGGCTTGCAGCACGAGCTGGGACAAATTCTGCAGTGCTTGTAGGGGAGGCAATAAAATCACAGGATCATAGATGGGTTTGGGTCGGAAGGGACCTCAAAGGTCATCTACTTCCAGCCCCCTGCCATGGGCAGGGACACCTCCCACTAGAGCAGGTTGCTCAAAGCCCGTCCAGCCTGACCTTGAAGACTTCCAGGGATGGGGCATCCACAGCTTCTCTGGGCAACCTCTTCCAGTGTCTCACCACCCTCACTGTGAAGAATTTCTTCCTAATATCTCATCCAAATCCAGCCAGGACCCTTCCCCTTAGCTCACCAGGAATTTATAGGCTTGATTTGGAAATGAGAAAGGACACTGGGGTCTCTCTCCTGGAGAATGGAGCCCTTGGCTCTGCTGGGAGCAGCAAGGGCTTGCAGAAGAGGTGGGTGGAAAAGGGCAGCTGAAATTCCTTCCAGGGATTTTGCTTCATCTCAAAAAAAAACCAAACAAACCCAAAAACCCCAAAATACACAGTTCAACCAAATAAATGCCCTTCCAGGAGGAGCTGCATGGCAGAGCAGCCCTGGCCTGCACCATTATCATCTGCTCAGTTCAGATAAGGTCTGAGGCTGCTGGTTTGGTCATTTCAGGAGAACAAGCAGGCAGCACAAGCCAGGAAAGGCAATGCCACCAGCTCCCTGGGACAGCACAGCCCACAGCCAAAGCCACGTTCTTGTATGACTTCTTTCCAAGGGCTTTTGTATTTAGTAACGTCCTGAGCAGCAGTAAGCTCCTCCATTATAATTATGTGCTGGCATAAAAATATTGGCCACATGTTAGAACTGGAAGTAGGTCAGGCAGCCATCTGGTCTTGCTGACAGACCTCTGTGGCCATCGTTAAAGATTCTCATTTTAGAAACTTTACAGCTTGAATGAAGTCTGAAGGACCAATGGTAAATGGATGTCTCAGCCACTGCTCCAGCTCCAGGGGTCAGAAAAACCACAGCCTGACATTTAGTGGCTCCCGGTTTAAAAATAGCTAAAGCTTTGTCTACTTGTACTAATTAAAACAAAAAATCACCTTAATTCCCCAAATGTGATTGTCTGAGCCTCCCAGTCAGGCAGGCGTCAGTGGCGGGGGCAGCTGAGGACCCATCTCCTCCATCCTGCATGCCTTGCTCACCCTAGGAGTGGGCAGGATTGAACCCCTACACGGGCACCTCTGCAGAGCAGCATGTCTAGTCTTGAATGAAAGAAAATGGTCCTACCCTTCTCGTGTTAAATTCCAGCTCAGAAACCTCAACCCTCACAGGAGGTGCACCCACCCAAGTAAAACCTGGAGCAGTGCAGCTGAGCGGTCACCTTCAGAGCCATCCCTCTCCCCACGGCCCCCCTGAACCCCAAGGAGCAGAGCAGCTCCCACCCAGCACCCCAGACCTGTGGAGCTCCACGTGACTGGGAAGAGCAGGATTTCATGGCAGTTTTCTGGCTCCGGTTCTCCCAGAACAGTCTGTGCTCAGCCTAGGGATACAGTCAGCCATTTATTCCAGCAGAAAGCCTCTGGCAGGTCTGCTGAGTAAAATGAAAAAAGCAGGTGGGAGAAGAAAATCATTAGTTCACTTGCTAGCTGAGGTGGCCAGATGAATTTCAGCCGGCACAGGGGCAAACAAGAGCCATTCATCTGTGCCCTGGTTGTGCCAAGCTTGCCAGCACGAGCCTTTTAGATCATACACATGATAAATACACTCCACAAGGGATGCTGCTGGGGTGAAGCTCCCTTTCAAGCTGTGATAAACGAGTATAAAGTCATCATATAATCCATAAAAACAGCTGTTTTCTTTTTAGGGCTACCTGAAGAGTTTTTCAGCACAGTAGTTGTTCCTTTTGTGTATTCACAGACAATTAAACACTCTGCGTAGCTGTACTGTGGGGAAGACAGATTTTGCTATGTGACAGGGACATGGCCAGCAGAGGCTGTTTTCCTTCTAACCCCACATTTCCTCATGCCTTGTACCTGCTCAGGCTTCTGCTCCCTCAGGGCAGCTGCCTTGCTGGAACTTCTTCACAGTAGCAGAGAGATGAGGCACCTCCTGCATCCATCAACATCACTGCCCAGAGCAGCTCCAGCAGAACTGAGTTCAGTGCTGGAAATAACCTGGGGGTCCTGCATCAGATGAGTGCAATAAAGAGGCTGACCCTTTTTTTCCCAAACAGTCCACATTTATTGATAACGATAAAAAAATCTTTTAAAGACTATCTGTAATTTATTACCAAGAATGAGGTATTATGTATACAAAACATTTACAGAATTTGATATGCAGTTTATGAGTACAGACAGGGAAGTGCAGGAGGACACTGGTAACAGGAAAAAAAGCCAACAGAAGAGTCATTGGCCAAGAAAAGAGGAAGAGCAGTAATACCACACAAAGAAAGGCCAGGGTATGTGAAATTAGTCAGACTGCAGTGATCAAGTCATACTGCCACAGCACTTTGCTTAGAGGAGGATTAACTATTGTTTTTCTGGAATTGTATCTCCTCAGCTGCTTGTGCTGTCATGTGCTTTGAGCTCTAAAAGATGTGTTAAGATTAACAGCAGGAAAAACCCAAAGTGCCACTTTTGAGCCAGCTCAAGTGAAAAATAAAATATAGATCTTCAGACTTGAAAAGTGACTGCAACTCAAAAAGGTCTACAAAGCCAGACACCTCTGGATAGATGTGGAGTGTCGAATGAAGCAGTTTCTTTACAGTTGTCAGCAAAATCGCCATCTGAGAGAAAAGAGAGAGAAAGAGAGGGGACCATCTTCAACCCTTGCAGCCTGGGAAGAGCCACGAGTGTCACTAAGTTATCCTCACTGTGCCTCCTGCCACGCCAGCTCCCCTGTGCCTGGGAAAATTGGTTCCTGAACATCAAGAATGAACCCACCTCTGGGTGGGGAGCTGCCTGACACCACAGTGCTGGCCTGTCTCACACAACAGCACACACTGTGGCAGCCTAAGTGGCAATCTAACCTCCATCTTCAATTTCCAAGTCCAAAAAAGATCAAATAGACCAGTTTAATGCAGTTTAAGGAGACTGGCCTCTCAGCACCTCCAGATCTGTTACTAAAATACTTGTCAGCTCTGTCTGCCACATTCCCCAGCCAGAACTGGGCTGCAGGAGGAGGTGCTCTTAGAAGTTACAGGAACCCACTTCTCAGAAGCTTTGCAGTCATAAAAAAGATTGATACTGAGTTCAGAATCCGCTTTTCTCAGGCAGAGCACTCAGTATCTTAGACGAGTTCTGCTCTGAAAGGCCAAGACCTCCACAAGCTCCTCTCCCACTTGCCCACAGTGGAGCTGCCTCCCCAAGACCTCACAGAGCCTATCCAGCTTGCCAGGAGGGACTGCAGCCAGCACAGCGGCTCCTTTTGGCCTGGATGGATACTTCCGTGGCGAGAGGGTGAGGAAAGACCAGGCAGGGTCTAACTATGCAAATCCTGCTGCATTTCAGAGCGAAATCTTCTCTGCTCTGCTGCCAGGTATGGTCTGTAGCTGTCTGCTGCCAGCACTTCAGTATTTTGTGCCTTTTGCTGTGTGCAGGAGAGAGGGCTTCGAAGTGGAAGAATATCTGAACAGATTTAACAGGAAGAGTTCAAATAGGATTGCTTGGGCCAGGGAGGAGTAGGGATGAAATCCAACAGGGCAGCTCACCGCTGGCTGTAGCAATAGCCAATACGGTCAAGCAGCACAGCTCAGTGACTTCTGCAGCCCTCAGAGCTGGGGTCCCCAGGCTCCCTGCCTGGCTTAAAGATCCTGCTGCTCAGAACTGAAGTGTTCCCCACACACAGGGAAGGACAAGAGGCAAGAGGGACTGTGAAATGCACAGGAAGGATGTAAGCCAGACCTCCTCTAGACCGACTTAAGAAGCAAGCTTAAGCTCTGAAGAAATTCCCCACAAGAACAGAGTCTCAGCAAAATCAGTTCACATGGAGTGTAGTAAGGAAGAGGACTGGAGCTCCAGCACAGAGCTGGGAACAAACCCTCCACCCAGTTCTGGGTCTGCCCAGCGTGACACAGTGAGGGAGAGCCTGCTCTCCGCCTCGCCGCAGTGCTTCGGGCACAAATCCAAGGAAAGAATGAATTGCTTTAACCCATCAGGACCCAGAGCTCAAATTCCCCAAAAATGTGCTTGTACAAAAGGTAGTAGTGTTTACAGCCTGGCCACAGCTCTGTGGGCATGCTTTGAAAAAAGTGGACTCACAAAGTCAAGTATCCAGCAACTGCTTTTCTTTGTCTCGGACATCACTGAGTGGCAATGGGAGAACAGTTTGCAGCACTGGAGGATCACAGGGGACTTCTTAAGATGGCAAGGAATGTCCTGACAGGAGACTTGCAGTTGATCTCTAATGCACTACGGAGCATTTTTGGTAGGGTTTTCCTCTTTTTTTGCTTCTTAACATTTACAGAGTTAAAAAATTATTTGTATCTGATGCACTGGTTATCTTTCCTTTCAGTGAGAGCCCTTGTGTTCAGAGTTAGGATTTGTGCAAGCACACTTGCAAAAATATTTATGGCTGAGTTAGGAAAAAGGGTTAAAAGTTAAGAGACAAGCTGTTGGATCTAACGAGGACCAAAACCACTAAGTTTAAAATTCAAACAGCTACATCACTATCTATAAAAGGCTTTTGTGGGGTGGGGTTTTTTTGCACAATTGCCAGTTGAATATGCTGTATTGCAGTCAGCTGCCACGGGCGAGGGTCCAGCCATCTCAGCCGTTTGCTTTTCAGCCGCTGTGGCACTACCTGGAAATCATGGAGCTGGAATGGGACTGGCTAGAAGAGGTGGTGGCAGCACTGAGCTGGGAGAATCCGCTGTGGCTTGATTCAAGGCTGGTCATAGATCCCCTGCAATCAAAACCAAAGCAGTTTTGAGCTTCAGAACATACAAAGATTTTGGTTTCTGCTATGCATCTAGATTGCATTTGTTTGCAAAGTGAATAAAAAGCAAGTAATGGTTCTGGTGCAGATTCTCAAAAGCTTTTCTGCCTCCCCGCATAAGATAATTGGGACACCAAACACCTTCTTGTGAAGACCAGATGCTGTTCAAATAGACTGAGAACTAGTTTCAGACAAGGAGATGCTATTTAAGACCCTTTCCAACCCAAATCATTCTATGATTCTATGAAATGTATCAACTGGCAGGCAACTGATGGACTCAATTCCGTTTTGGGTCACACCCATTTCTACATGAAAACATGCCAAGCCCAACGATACTTTCAAAGCACAGCAAGGTGGCCAGTGATGATTTCAACGTACCCCTTTCATATGTTAGTTGCTCCCAGTGCTAGTACTGGTTAAATTTTTTAGTTTGGTTTGAATTTTTTTTCTGAGGTCTAAGAAAATGCAGGTCCTCACAATTTACTTTTATTTAAATGAACTTGACACTGGCTTGATCATCTGAAAGGTTTGATATTGACTGACCTTCACGAACCTTGGCCAGACATACCTGAAATCTTCAGATCCTATTACTTCTGTATAGTACATCACTTTACATTTGTGAGAGGAGACCTGTAGAGATGCTAATACATCATCCACACGAGGCAGGTTGGTTGTAGCACAGGCAGGCATGCTATGAAATTTCCACTGGAGAATATAGAAGCCAGGCCACCTGGTCACATGTGATCCCTGGAACCAGCCACAGCAAAAATTAAAAATTAACTTTGTTCACACAAAGATTTTTAGGCTTGAAAGTTCTTTCCCAAGCTTAGAAAAGCTGCCTACATGCCCATAATTTTTTTCTCCAATGCCAATATTTCAGCTCCTCAGACAACTGGCAGTGCTGGTCAGATCTCCCCACACAGCATGCTAATAAAAGCTATGACAGAACACCAGCAGATCCTCCTGCTTTTTGACAGCATCAAGGGGTTAGGATTTAAATATACTGAAAAGACAAAGTTCTTGTTTAAAAGAATACCCATTTTTTGCCATTTGTTTTCATTAGGAGTTGTCCTTTGGGACACTGAAAAGAGCAGTCAAGGCTCCTGCCTCACACAGGGAAAGTGCAGTTCAAGAGGTCACTGCCCATATTTCCAGTTCAACACTCCCAAGTAGATGACTTCAGGAGCTCACTTTTCAAAGGCTGCTCAACAATTTCAAGTCAAAAGGAACAGCACTGGTAAAATGTGACTGTAAACACATGGCATGTAATATCAAACTTGGTAATTAAAGAATAGGTTGCAAATGTCATTTAAAAAAAAACTTCATAAAGCTCTTCCACAGGGACCTCCTTAAGGTGCCTGTTAGAGGGACAAACAGAGGCTCAAGTCTTAATTTCCAGACTTCTGTCCTTACTGAGGTAAGAACACCATGATACTTTTCGAACACAGACTGTTTATTTCAGAAAATAACGGTCAAAATTGCAGCCCAAAGCATGTCCTGCTACGTTCTGGATGCACACTTCTTCTAGGTGGCTTCCCTCTACTCCTTGCTGATCAACCTCTGCCACTCTTGCACTGACACAACCTCCCCTGACAGCAGAGCCCAGGCAAATACCATCCCCATGCCCTGCGGCGGGAAATGGGCCAGCAGCAAGCAGCCAGTCTGAGCTGAGTCTCCACTCAGTCATCAATAATGATGTGAGCTGGAACACGGCGTTTTGGAGGTAGCCTCCAGCTGCTCCCACAGGGGGGCTCGGCGACCTTACCTGCACGCTCTCCCCTTCTTTGCAGATGAGGGGAGACTCCACCATGCTGTAGTCGCGTCCCAGCTGCCAGACTTTGTCTATCAACTGGACATTGTTCCCACCAGGAGATGTAATACTGTGAGCTCCCAGAGAGTCCTTCTTAGGAGGCTGTGGGGCTCTTTTGGAATGGAAGATGTTAAAAACAATGTCGCCCTTGCACACATCAAAATCCCACGTGATCACAGATGAGGCATCCACGATCTGAATGAGAACCTGAGACAGAAATGTCCTATTAGACAATAGCAATTTGCTCAGTAAAGACAAACCCCTACCAGAAAAGATGAAAAGGAACAGAGCTTTTTGTTGCTGGGCTTAGTTTTGAGAATTAAAAAGACATTGCAGATACAAATTGTCTCCTGACGGAATGTCTTTATCTTGATACATGATTTTCAGAAGCTTTCAAGTAGCTTCTGAGAATATTGTTTGCCTCTGCTTAGAAGAATATGGCTTTGAATAGAATGAAAAACAGTGATAGTCTCTAAATGGCAACAAAGTGACACCAGGAATGGTCACACTTCAGCTACTAAACCATCACTGTGCACCTGAACTACAGAATAGTAGGAAGCATGGCAACTAAATCATCATGTTCTAAACCATTTTCAGTCCAAGAGACAGAATCCAGAGATTCCAGGGCTGAGAGGAAAGAAAAGAAGGGTAGGCTGCAGCCATACCTCATGTGGAGCTCCTTTGAAGACACTTGCAGATTGGTAGATTGTTTCAGTCCAAAGCTTTATGTCTTCATTTTCCAACTCTTCTGCTGTCCGGTAGAGGGATTTGGGGACCAGCCCACCCTCTGGTACTTCACACTAAAAGCATAAACAGCCATTAAAAAGTGTCCCCTCTGCACACCCACACCCTGTCACACTCTGCCTGCCAGCTGCAGAAACAAACCCTCACCAAGGACTCTGAAGCGTGAGATATGAACAGAGTTTGAAGGTAGTTTTATAGCTTGTACCTCATACATACATACATTTATTTTACACTGATCTGGTTTAGGTGAGTTTGCAGAATTAGGCACCAGAGGAACAGATCTTGTATACACACAGCAGTGAGCACCACAGAAAATGACTCTGCATATCACTCATACTGCCCTACGCTGGAGAAGGACCTGAGCCACCTAAGAACCCCGAGGAAAGTGCCAACAGCAATTCAATATAGTCTACAGAGACCTGAAAGAACTGGGGTAGCTAAATTTAAGAAGAGGATGTTGAGGAGAAACAGTAAGTTTCCAGACAAGTAAAAGGATATTGCAGTCAGGAAGGTAAGAGTTTTCAAGTTACAGCAGTCTTGACAGGTCAGTACTGGGACTGATTACACAACTTCCCGAAGCAAACTTCTCTTTTAAAAAGCCTCTAGCACTGAAATTCAACAACTGCTTGATAAGGAGTGGGTTCCACAGAAGTGTTTGGGGCAGTAGCAGTGTTTGATAACTGAATTACAACAGAGAACTGAAAGGATCTTTGAGACTTCATTTTGGTTCAAATATCCAGAAGTAAAGGAGACAAGAAGACTTGTACCATTGTGTGACCAGCAGGAAGTATTGCAGCAATTTGCTTTCTGGTAACATTCGCTTTTGCTTACTTAAGCAGCAGGTTTTGCCAGCTTCTTGAGCTCCAAATTAGATAGTACAAACTCCCTCTGCTGAAAGCTACTGCTGCAGCAAAAAGCAGCCCACTGAAGATGAGCACATGCTCTACTCCAGCACATCTAACAGTACTTCATTACAATTTGGGACTGTGTTTGAACAGATCTAGATGAATTTACAAGAATGGCATAGAAATCAATCTAGAAAGTGTTCAGGCTTGCTTAAAAAGCAAGCCTGAAATTATATTTTAACGCAGCTGAGTTCAGGAAAAAAAAAAAAAAGGCAAAGGCTCCAGAAAATGCCCAAGTTGCACTCCCACACCAGAGTCACACCGGTGAGCCCATGCTGTCAAAAACATTACAGAGAAAACAAACCTTACAGCACCACGGAGATGTTAAAATGCCAGATTCAATTGACACCCACAGTCTAGGCAGGCAGCAGCTATTAAGGCACGTGCCAGGGGCCTGAGAAGTGACAGCATCCTGCAGCAGAGCAGTGTTTTGTTCGTTGTGGGTCAGCGTGCTGCCTGCGTGCGGGGACCTGGCTGTCTGTTACACCCTGCTAGCAGAACTGCCACGTGTTTCCTCGGGCTCCTCGTGCCATCAGATTTTAGGTGTCACAGACTCTGCTGACTAGCTGACAGTGACAGCTCTTGCTCAGTGCTCTGCTACCACATCTGCTTGAACCTGACAGGTAACAGACGATGGCTTTTAACCCTGCTTGGCTATTTTGAGAAGTTATCTGATATTCGTTGCAGAGAAGCGTTGTACTTCTCTTTTTAAAGTGGATACACAAGAAAACAGTAAGCCTGGAATCCTGCATCACAACCCTCACCTCCCAACTACACTAGAAATCCTTCCGTGCTTTCTAGGCTTCTTTGTTTAGGAGTGGAAAAATAAAACCCTCACAAATAACTTGCTGTATGCACTAATTTATATTCATACCATGCACTCTCCTCCAAGAAAATCAGGGATAATTTCTTTATCGATGTAATCCAGCAGTCCCCCAGGACCCTGGTAGTCATTTCCAGCATAAATAAGAAATTTCTTTCTAGTGTTGTCATCAATGAATGGACTAACCTACAAACAGAGAAAAACAGAACAGATCAGGCTTCCACATTTTTCTTGAGTCAATTTTCTAGGAATCAGTTTGATTGTATTAAGCGTTACCAGCCTTGTTATGCAAAGTTCACACCACAAAAAAGCTAAATTGACTTAGGTACTGTTTTTTAACCCATTCCAGGAATCCTAATAAAGAGATGTTTCCAAATGGTAACATTTCCTGCTTAGATAGCCTGACCTCTAAAGTGCTTTTATAATCTACGAGTGTGTAGTGAGAGAGCTGAGGAATACCCTGAATTACAAACATACCAGTGTCCAAAGAACAGGGAATACTCGAGGTGCTCTTAGGATAAGAAGACGACCCAAAGTCTCAGGGTAATTAGCTTCGACCACCTCAATGATTCTTAGCAATGCTTTGACACCAGGTCTCCATAAGTGCCGCATGTTCAAGCCTTCCAGATCTACCAGACAGGTCCAAGAGCTAAAATTCAGAAAGACAAAAAAATAGAAATCTCAATAGCATCAAAATTCTCCTTTCTTATGCAAGTGTCCAATCCACTGAAATATGTGAAGGCCACTGCATGCTTTAGTTTCTTCTGCATCTTTGTTTTCTTCTGGTCTTGTTTGCTTTGTGCTACCTGTAGACTCTGGAGTTTCAGGTCCTTGGGAAAGAAGTGTCTTTAAGAATGTGCCAAGCACAGTCACCGAGTATGTGCTACGACCATTTTGCACACCACGTGTATTCTCCCCTACTCCTTTCAGACTCCAGGTAAAGGTTAATAAGAAGCCAAAAAAGATCCTGTCAACATCCAGCCCAAATGTTAAACTGTTGCTTTTACTGGAAAATCAATTCAGCAGCCAGGCAATTTAACACTCATGGTGCAGATTTCCTACTAGCACAGTGCAGTAACAGGGCTGTTACACGTCAAAGCTAATCATGCTGTCAGATCTCAGGGAGGGAAGCTTTTCCTAGAGGAAGGGATATGTTCTTAATACCAAGTACTGAGTGTCAGCATATGCTTTAGGTACTTTCCAAGTTCAGGTCTCGCCCTGGGCATGAATTCAAGATTTACAGCTGTGCTGCACCAGCTAACGTCTATTAAATTATGCATAAGGCTTCTGTGAAATGGTAAACACTTCTTTGTTTCATTTTAAATGTTTAATATGCAGTCCTTTAAGATTACTCCTATAAACAAAGATCCAGTAGGCAGCACAATTTCACGGTTACACATATTAAACCCATCTCTGGGATCTGACCTCCTGCTGAGAGCTAGGACAGCAAGTTCCTCAACAGGGAGAAGATAAGCAGAACATGCCAGGCAACCCTGAACCTTCACAGATTAAGGGAAGAAGGCAGAAATAGAGGACTCCAAGAAACACTGTTTCTTTTCAGGGCCAGTCATGAAGTCTTTCCACACCCCTTAAATCCATCTTCCAGTTAACACTTTCATGAGTGACCCCTACAATAAATGTAAATGACTTAAAGATGGGAAAGCAAGCCACTTGCCACTGAATTTCATGTGCCATCACACCAGCACTTGGAAAACTAGACCCCAGGTTTCACAGGAGCCTCATGACCTTACCTTGGATCAAGAGCTGAGTAACTCCATGTAACAAATGGAAAATGCAAACAAGAACTGAGTGTTAATGAGCCTTGGCATGCACTGTAGACAAACAAACTACATGAAAACAATACCTGAAACTACTGGAAAGATTATCCATCATATCATGGCCTGATATTTTTGGCAGCCTGTACCAATATCTGGCTACAAAATCCCTCAGAAACAGAAACTGGGGTTTGGCTGCATTGCTTTGCAGACATCCAAAAGCAGAAGAGTAAAAGTGTAACACCCTCTGTGTAGAAACACTATGAGCATGACACCAAGACTGCTGGAGCAGGTGGCATGTTCCCTCAGGCCTGACCCTGCAGATTCTCTCCAGAAGCAACTGGGAAGGCTCCCAGTTAACTGCAACTGTGCTTGTATCTGCATGTGAGACAAGCCTGGCCTTCACTTGTTCCATTTCAGTAACCTTTGCTCAGCAGTGTCCCATTGCCTGACATTCTGCCACGCACACCATGAAACCAGGTAATTCCCAAAGAGCAGACTGTAAACACTGGTTGTATTTTACCTTATTGGCCTGCCAAATACTTTTGTATTCTCCTCACATCGCCTCAGTCCTTCTTCATTTATTGAAAGAACCTGTAGAGAAAACGTTTGGAGATGACAGTCTTAAACTCAGTACACAGGTTACAGAAAAAAAAAAAAAAGTTTATATCCAAAGACTAATTAAGACTAAAAGCTCAAATGAGCAAAAACTTCCTGCTCTCTCCCCGAGAATAAAAAATAAATCACTACATTTACCCCACTGGTTGATCTTGTTGAAAAATAAACATGACTTTCCACAAAAGCAGTAAAATGTAAACAAGATCCTTGGGAAAATGAATACCCAGCAGTGATATAGACAAGGAGCCTCTCTATGCTTCTGCCCATTTAAGCACCGATTTCCTATTTACTGATGAATTGAAGCTCCTTTTTAAGTTAAAGAAAGTAACCTTGAAACAGAACTAGGGCAAACAAAATTTACTATGCGACTGGAAATGCCACCAGAAATGTAAAATTCAGCCCCTGGTTCTAGTGGTTACTATGGCCATGACTGTCATTACCAGGAGTCAAAAAACATTACTGCAAACCTGGAACTCTGCCAGCTTCCTGCTTGGAAACTCAGCAGATCCAGAGTAACAGTCTGAGTGATACCATTAGAGCAGGCAGAATTACAGACAAGCACCTTTTCTTTAAAAATGAATTATTCTCGCCCTTGGAATACAGAGCTGACAAAATTTGGCATTTTCTCTCCGTACAAACGCAGAGACTCTAAGCTTATAGTGCACAAACTGCAGAAGAATCTGTGAAAATGCTAACCAAGAACTGCAGGAGCTGCCAAGAACTACGCCTTTCCTCCATCAGTTTGCAGTTGGAAAGAATGCACAAGATTGGCTACCAGGAACTTTCAGATGTATTCAAACCAAAAACAGCCAGCCAGAGAGTACATCAAAACACCCAGAGTGATGAATGTTCTGGCAGAAGAGGAAATTTCTAAATGAAAATATCACATTGTTATCGACACGCTGGCTCCACAAATACTCACGTATCGAAGCAAGGCCTCCTCCCCGAGAGCTCTCACTAAGCCTTTGGTGTCCATCTGGCCCAGCCTCAGCACATACAGCGGGCGCCCATCTGAGTAACCAGAACAAACGTGCCAACATAACCTTTAGTGTTACAGCAATGGACCATTTCAGTTAGTTTTATGCTAAAAATCCAGCTGGAAACAAGCCACAGTCAGTTCAAATTTGTACAGCTGGAAGAGGGAGAACCTGGAGCAGATGGCAAGAGAAACTTTGCCCTGTCCAGTGACACTGATAGATTGCCTCTAAGTGAGCTGCAAAGGTTTAATGGAGATGTTGATGCAAAAATAGCTCCTTTATCTGCAAGGAAAGTCCAAAGGACCTCAACAAGTACTTCGGTACACATAAGATCTTGGTACACACAATTAAAGACATAGGATTATAATTAGTGGCCAGGACAGATAAGATAGAGGAAAAACTTGAGTCCATTACTGTAACTGAAGAGTGGCAAGGAAGGCTGTGAGCCTTCTATCACACACGACCTAACACTGCTCTGGACAGCTTAGAGCAACGTTTTTTGAACAGTGGCTACACTGAGTTTTGGGAATTAATGAAACCAAGTGTTAACTCAGAGCCTTGCTTTCTGCAGTGTTTGCTGAAGTCACACCTCTCAGCTATGTCACCACATACTATGTGAACTGGCACACAGCCTCACTGAGGCAGGTGAAGCCTCGTGAGAACAGCCTCTGCTCCAGAGATCAGCTTCAGATGGACCCTCTGCATGCAAAGCCTTGTCTCTTCACGGTCATCCCCCTGCCACTGGGGCACCCTGATACTGCCCAGGATACAAAGGCTTCAACAACTGCATTGGCTCAATCTGAGAATCTACATTCATGCATTCCTAGCTCTTCATCATAGAAGCCAGTTGTCTAAAACAACATCCATACTCCTCCCAAATCTTTGATTTGTTTTTTAAGCTTTGCTCCATCTATTTTAGTACACAAGCTAAATAATCATCCACTTATAAAACTGAATAGGCTAGGACATAATTTTTTTTTTAAAAAAAGCTTTCTCCATAAAAATCTCCCTGAAGTCCTGTTGTCTGCTTAGCTTCACTTCCCTCCAACTGCAAAAAGAAGTATCAAATTATCATTAAGTTGATAATGACAATGAAAGAAACTGTCAAGATACACTATTAAAAAACAGAACAAACCAAAACCCATCAAAACTGCAGAGTCAAGGCTATTTATTTAGCAAAGACACCACTCCCATGAAAGTTCACAGCATTTTGTATTTTATCAGGTGATCTAAAAGAAAATGTTATTTTAACATCAGCACTCATCTTGGAGTGGACTGTTTATCTTTTGAAACACCAAACAAAAAGTGCTGTTAAGCTTCATAGCAGGTCTCCCATATGCACATGCATCCAAACCTAAACTAACAGCTCACTAACCTCAGTCCACCCGAATGACACATGAAGGAAAGCCTCAGCTAACAGAGATGTATTATCACCTTGTATTTTATATTCCATTAGAGCTCTGTGATTTAAAAAACCACATTTGATCGAAATGTTCCTGCCAAAGTAAAAGCCACTCAGATATACAGAGAGCTGCGCCAGTTGCAAGCCAAAATCATTACTTACTCTTTTGCACTAATGGCTCATTCTAGACAATGCACTCCCTAATCACTGCTGCCTTTGCTTTAGCACTAAAGGCTATACAGAATTCAGCTAGCTGAAGTGTGGCACATTTAACATATGTAGGAGGAAAGAAGCAATGCCAGAAAAGAGGATTTAAAAAAAGAGCCTACCACTGTAAAATTTTAAATTACAGAGAATTGCTCACTTCTGAAAGTCTGTTTCCATTATTGACAAACCCAGGCTCTACTTGTGGGCAGGCTGCAAAAGAGATCAAAGGAACTGGAGAGGAAGGGAGGGGAGCGTAAGTTCACCACTGAAGACTGAAGAACTACTCAGGAAAACATTCAACAATTCTTTGATGAGTTCTGTACCTTTTTGCTCACTGGCAGGACCCAGTTATGTGCTATTGACAGAAGAAGTCTTTGCAAAGTAAGGACAAGGAACTGGCAGAAAGGGGGAACTTCTTCACAGGTCTTTTTCCCTAGAATCTTTACAGGCACATTCTTGTTCTCCACTTTCTTAGTTTGAGGTCAGTCAAATCCAAAGCAGCAGGGAAGAGCCATTAGCTCTTCAGCTTTACAGCAATTAAAATTCTGCTGTGCCCTCCCTGTCTCCTGGCCTGCACTGCTGTCAGCACCCTGTCCTGTTTCATACGCTGCTTGTACAGAAGGGCTAGCAGAGACAATGGTGCCCAGTGGGGAAAAGACAAATTCAGAACACAGATAGCTCACAGTTTGAGATTGTTTCCTTATCTAAGGAGCCCAGCTTGCCTCAAGCAACAAATTTCAAAATGTTTCATTTCTGTGTACGTATTAACAAGATCAGTGCATGATAAAGCAAGCAGAAGGATAGGGGAGCATGTCAGGCACAGCTGTCCGTGCTTTCAAGCTCTGGCTATGCCTCACCACACAAAGGGAATTCAGCCAAGGCTTCTTCCCTTCTTAAATAAACCTGCTCTATTTGATGTTTTTGCAAGATCCCACTTCTCATCATTAAGCTGATTGTGATGCCAAATAAGTATTCATTTATGCCATCAGCAGGCTTATACAACATCAGATATAAGCTGATTAGAAAGATACACTTATTTACAAACAACTTTTAATCACTGCAAGAGAATACTCTGCATTTGCGTAACACCCTTCTAAGCATCTCAGAACACTACAGAAATGCAATTAATAACTTCTTTTAAAACTACTGGCAAAGCAGAGCTCTTTAGCGAGTTAAATATGTCAGCATTAGTCAGACAGATTAGGACCTGGGAGTCTGCCTCCACCAGCTAAGGAGCCAGCAACATCAATTTAAATGCATTTAGTACAGAACAACTGAGAAGTTCTATCCTGTCACCTCTAGTTAACAGAGGGACAACTACCACCTTTAATTCAGATTAAAAAAAGGCAGTTCAATATCCACCCTCTAGAGTATACCTTTGTCATGGTGATGCCAGCCTCCTGCATAGTAATCTTGGAGTACTTGAGGAGGATTCCAGGTGTCTAGAATATAGTCCACCTGGTGCTGCTTACGCCACGTCAGCGACTGGCAAAGGATCTCTCTTGCTTTATCAATGTTGAAGTCCCGGGCACGCAGGAATCTTAAAATGTGCTCATCCTTTGGGATCTATTAAAGCAAAAACAAAAACAAAACACCACCTAATTTTCTATTTAAGCTTTGAAACAAGAGCAAATACACACCAGAAGCTGAAAAAGGTGCAGTCCTGCACCACTGCATCCAGTACTGGAAGTTATTCAAGCAAATCTGCCTTTGTGTGCAACAAAAACATGTACCCTGTCAGGTACTGCAGGTACCTTCTTAAAAAGAATATAAACATTTCCTGAACTCTAACAATCATTTATGCCTGTGTGACCATACTGAAGTCAGTTCAGTTTAAATGAATCTAGGGATGAAATGATTGTATTTCATTGCTCAGTAAAAGGAAACTGAAGCATTCATGCAAATCACAAGCCACTGGAAAACATCCAGCCTTGTTGTCAGTGATTTAACTGGGCACATTGCTTCCCTTCCAGTACTGCACTTAGGGACATAGATTTGAGAATATGACGTTTGGCCAAAGCAAATAAGTGTAAAAACAAGGTTACTGTAGAACCAGGCAGACTTATAAAACTGATGTTATTCCCCTGTGCTGGTTTATTGACATATGGGGAAGCAGCCGCCACACTAATCATCTAAGCACCTCAGGTAGCAAAGTCAGCTGGAGAGTCACAATGAACTACTGCCACTGCCACTGTATATACTTAATTTAGGTTCTGATCACGGAGGGCCACTTAACAGGAACAGCCAGCCCCAGGAGGTGTGGCATGAGGTTCATCAGGGCCACCTTACATGCCACACATTCTGAGACACCTGTAAGAGACCAGCAGTAACTTACCTTGCCTTTGTGCGTCTCCTGGAGCCACTGTCTCAGTCGAATGAGGCAGCTCTCCTGCATTGGTGTCAAGTCACCCAGATACCGCTTGATGTAGTCTGCGTCTAGCTTGTCTGAAAGGAGAGGGATGTGTGATCAGAGTGGTCCTGAGCTGAGCCAGCCAAAGCAGCAAGTGAGCTTACAGCCGACAGCTGAGGCAGAGGAGCCGCTGCTCTGTGCAGTCAGGACTGAATGGAGTTTCTCGGGATCAGTGAAAAGAAGAGCAAGGCAACGCACACGGTCATCTTAGCAGTATGCCAAGATGATTAATTCTCCTTCTGCAGCTAAGAAAGGAGTAAACCCAGACACTTACAAGAGCATTTTGCCAGTATATTTAGATTTGTCAGTCCAGAGCGCCACAGGACTTGGTGCTTCTGGAAATACTTAAAGAAGTTTTGATCTAAATCTCCCAATGCAAGAATTTTCCCAAATTCCCTTATTAGCAGGGAGAGGAAGAGACAACAGAAGACTGTGTCCAGGGAAGCTTCAGCCCTTTCCTCTCTCTTTATTCCTATAGTTAAACCCATCCCTGAGTTTCAGTGCAAGAAGTAGGCCATTCATTTGCAACCTAATGAACAGCAAGGTGAAGAGTTTTTCCACTCATATGTGACTTTGTTACCAAGAGGATCAGCCTGTAAAAGCTATGCAAGTTTCCCACCTTACTGCTTTGCAAGCCTGCACTTTAGCATTCTATGTTACCCAACGAAGAGCCGAGGTGAAGATTTTCATCTGCCCCTGAGAAGCAGCACAGCACCGAGAGCCTCTGCAGTACAAAGAACCCCACTAAAACGCGTCAGGCAGACCACCATACCATCAGGAGTTCCTGCTGTGGGCTCTGAAGGACTGCTGGAGGTGTTGAGGATCTCCTTATTGCTCAAGCCCTCCTTTGTGGCAGAGTCTGGTATACTAATGGCAGGTGAAACTGGTCGTCTTGTGTGGGAGGTGTTGCTCTCCAATTTACATGCAACAGGAGGAGTCCACCGAGGAACAAAAGTTATCCCTTCTTCCTCCAGTTGCTTCAGGTAGTATTCTATTATTTCTTTTCCCTTCAAAAACAAAAATTTTCTTCAGCTACTAAAAACACCCATTTAGACACATAATGGATTGGGCTGAAAACCCACTTCAGTGGCCAGATCTCCCTCAAGATTCCACTTGCAAACACAGATCTACAGACAGATGCTGCCCCAGGCTAAAGAGTAACCAGGCTGGCTTTTTGAGCAGAGCAGCCTGTTCCTCAGCAGCAGCTACATCGTCTGTTGGTAACTGGGAGCCAGGCACCTCTGCCATGGCTGCACACTCACCTTTTTAATATTGCTGGTGTACTGCTTCATGGCAATCTTTTCCACTGTGCTTTCAAAACCAAAAAAAGATTTTATATCCAGACTGGCTGACTGCTCAAAACAGGTCCAATCTTCATTGTCAGGATGAACCTATCAGTTAAAAGGAGGTCATACAGCTTAGTTAACCTTTTTAGTACTTTTTTTCCTCACAGGATTTGAAATGACCGATTCTTGGTTTACAGACTCACACTGCCAAAAAAATTCCAGAGGAATTTGCAGTCTTTTGCCCCATTTGCAAAACATGGTTTTAGAAAAGGTGACACTAAAGAAGGAAAAGCTGAGAAGCCCTCCTGTAGTCCCATGGCTAGCACAGCACTTTTGTTGCTAAAGAAAGAGGAAGGATGGAGAAAATACTAGTGCAGCAGCCAGGAGCCAAAGGACTAGCACATCTGTACAGTTACCACCATCTCCTTCTAGACACAAGTTGTGACTGCAGCACATCTGTGGAACAGGTAGAATGCTCCACAGTGAACTCTGTGCTGCTGCAGGTTACCCTGAGATTCCAAGGCCAGCCAGCTTGAGGACTGCAGCACAGCACAGGCATTGCCAGGCACTGTAGTCTAGACATGTTTGCACAGATAACACTGCAATAAACTGTCCCCTCATTGACCTACGGAGTACCTTAGCATTTTGCAGACTGAAAACTATTCTACTTTGTCTCTCCTATGATAATGATACAGAAAGAAGCATAAGCTTCTCATTTAGTTGACAGCTGAATCCCAGAGCACTCTGAACTTTCTTCTTAGCTTCTTATCTTAGTTTGCTGAGAGATCATCCTGAAACAGAGATGTTACTACTTATGGTTGGACTCGATCTTAAAGACCTTTTCCAGCATAAATGATCTTACGATTGAAGAGGATACCCTGACGGAAAGCTGTTTTCTAAACCCCCTTCAGTTAAAAAAAAGACTTGTCTAAGGAATTTCTGGGTTGGGCTCTGAATTTGTAGTTACACAAACATCATGGAAGGCTGGATATCTGAGCATGCAATTGTCTTGATACCTTAAAGGTTCCCCTGCCCATCAAAACATGCTAAAATTGACTGGGAACAGCATCAACACTTTATAACCAGACAAGTGCGGAAGACAAACCAACAAAAAACATTTCCCTTAATTTGCTTCTTCTATATTAGGGAACAGGGAGCACAAGAACAGCTTGCACAGCACAGCTTAAATAAGTACAGATCATAATAATAATATTTAAGACTCTTCCTATCCTTTCACAAATTGTAGAATAACTTTAGTAAGAATGAACTTCTAAAAACAATTTATTCTTGAATTAAAATTCTGGTTTTCTATTTACCTACTAATTTCTTGTAGAGAAAGGGCAAGGAGAAATATTGTTTTTTGTACATATTTACCACATGCACTTTTCTGTACAGCATTTATAGCATTTCCCCTGTTTCAACAGAGCTTTCACAGGAAAACTGCAGGTGGAAAAGTATTTTTAAATGTGCATTGGAAATAATTGCAGAAATAATTTTTAAAAAATAGATAATAGTGTCAAGTGTGTTTGATAACCAATGACCTTTTACCCATGGTTCTGTACACAACAGAATATGTTATCACTTGGACAAAAAAGAATGCTGTAATACAAATAAATTGGTTACATTTGCTAGCTTTGCTTTGACCTTTAACATCGATTTGAGGTTTTACTGCTCCACGTGTGTGCTCTATGAACCTATGAGTATTGACTAAGTCACTAGGCTCCTTTCTATCAGAAAATGCCTACACTGAAAACCAAGAACAGTGGCAAGAATTAGGTTAAAACAGAGTTGACTCAATGAACATTTGTCTGAGCCAAGCAGAAGGCAAATCACCTCTGTGGAACTGCAACAGTTCTGTCAGGGTATCCTCAGCCTCACTGAGTCCCACACTGCTATTACAGACCACAGATTTGCCTAAACAGAGCTGTCAAACACAGCAAATTATGTTGTGTTCTGCTCTCTGAGAAGATGCTCAAGCAAAAGGGTGCCACACTTCTTTCAGTTCTCCAAGCAAGTGTGTTACATTTAACACTAACAACAATTATCACTTATAACAGTGAAAGGCAAAAGCCAAGAACAACCCAACTTCTGTTTGCAAGTCCTGAAATCTAAACCCTGACTTAGCTCCATCTGTAGCACCACCAAGAGCCTGTTACTCACTGTGTAAGAGCAGTGTTCGTTAATAATGACTCTATTAGAGAAGGTTTCATTGTAGGCTTCTATATGCAAAGTCCTTTCTCGTCTGTTCAAAGAATTCTTCTGGACAAAGTAGACATAATCCACTCCTGCAATCTGAGGAAGATGACAGCTTCTGTTAAGATGCAATATTAATGTGAAAGGACATCCAGAAGTATAAACAGGCACTTCAAACCTACTCACCTTTTTCAGTAGGCGTGGTGCATCTATGTCCAGCTTGCAGCGCCGTTCGATCACGTGGATAGCTCCATCCTCACTCTTGTATTCATTTACAGTGTCGCTGGCTACAAACATAGGGATGAGAGGACAGGTAGGAAACCTTCTTTCATAGGCCTATAAGGATGGAACAAGAAGAAAAACTATCATCACAACTAATTCCTGATTCCTGAGGCGACGTGTAGGTAAAGATCATTGACTCTGCCAGCATTTGGAGGCACAAGGCTCTGCACAGGATTGAGCTTTCTGGGAGTCCACATTATAGCGGAAAAAAGTCACAGTGCATTCCAAACAATCCATTTAATATGGTCCTAATATAGACCTTTCCAGGTAAAATTCATTTTAAAACACAAAATGCCCCATTTCTTCCCTCCCTCCAAAACAGAAGCTGTTCGTTATGTACCATGACACTCTTCTTGTCAGCAGTAACAGCCAAATAAGACCCTCTAGCTCTAAAATACCACAAGACAAAACAACTATGTGTTGGGTTAAAAAAACCTCATTCTAATTATTGGTGTTTCACCAAGCTCTGTAGAGAGTTTTCTATACAAGTCCCAAAGGTCTAATAAAAACATTTCAAAAGCTATTTCTTAAGCTAATCAAGCTCGCAAGCTCCCTGTACACAGAATATTCACAATGATTTTTCACTGTACAGTTTATCAGCTCACAGTTTTGTCCAGCATCACAAAGCCTTTCCAATTCAGTGAGGCCATTTTATTTGTCTGAAACTTTAAACTTTCGGCAGTAACGCAGAGCTAGCAATAGCTTTGATTCTGGTTAAAGAATATATTCATGTAAATAAGCTCATCTCTTCAATACTTGACACACACACACAGAAGACGGTATTAAATCAGACACACTTTGAAAGGATAGTGAAGAATGTGGGATCAGTAGAACAGGTAAGAGGAAAATGGGAGTTATCTCCATTAGTAAACTGGTTGAATTTTTGTTTTAGAACCACTGTGGCTGGAGAATACAACGCAACTGCTGTATTTTTTTTCCCCCTTTTCTTTTGTCGTCACTAGTTTACCTCCACTCCTCTTTGGCTTTTTTTCCCCTCATGAGGTAGCAGTAAAGTAACGGACTCTTTAGCCTTCATCCCACATTTGGAATTCTTTAATTTTTGCTATTATCAGAACCCAGTTTGCTTTGGTGAAAAGGCATGATCTGCAAGGCGACCCAGCACAGAAGAAAATATTAGTAACTACTAAAGTAAATCTGGGAGTAGAACAACTCCAAAACAGCTAAAATATCCACACTGTCCTTTTAGATGATTTTAACTGCTCCGAATATAGCTGGGTTGCTGCACAGGAACGGCACCAACAGGGAGAGGGTGTGGAAGAAAATAAGCAGCAGCTGCAGAAAGTATGCAACGGTTGCACTGTTAAAGAAAAAGTCTCTCAGTTCTCCCTTTATAAGAATTAAAATACTTAAGTTTGTTACCAGGGTTCAAACACAGTTTGAAGGCAGTGTTACTATGGTGACAGTGGTGCAACGCACTAAAACACTGTTAGATTTTTTCTGTTCATGCATATTTTTAAACCATTTTTTGCATCATGATTGTCCCGAGCTCATAAAGCTCCTCTGTAACATACTAGAAGTACCACCACTGAATAAACATGCTCCTATTGTGGGATTCTTCATCTGTGCACAGCTGGTTTTGTTTAAGCTAGGAATAGAAATAATTTCTGGGTTCAGAGATGGGTGCACAATAGAAGTGACAGAGCATCAGTGTTGTAACACAATAAGAAGCAGTGGGGAAAAAACCTTTCACAGCTCCAAGAGAAAAGGAGGATGGGTCCTATTCATATGGTGTAAGGAGTTCCTTATTTCTTTTATGAGGCTCTTGGTCTCGACAGAACGCTGTAAATTTTACAGTCATTCAAATGTACCTCAGCCCTCTCCCTGAGTAAGTGTCAGCATTCTTTCTAAATTAATCCCTATTTGAACTATATTGACTCTAGTTAAATATTGTCCCAGGTAAGAAAAAGAAAAGATTTCCAGGGGGAGAAGAACTGAGAAGCACTTCTGCTTTTCAGGTTGCTTCATTTAATACTATTGTTTCACTTGAGGACCTCATCTTAGAACAATTTTATAGACTGGAGAGAAGGGGAAGTAGATAGCTAACGTTTTTCTCATGATTTTTCAAAGCATTTTTACTTTTGGATCACAATGAATTTTCCCCATGTGAGTAGCCTCCTCCATGCCAAGCCTCAGCAAGTCTTCTTCATTGCACATATTGATGCATTTCTCATCTTACTCCTCAAAAATGCTTCCAATTTGCCCTGTGAACACTTGCAAATCACAACATTACCTGCTCCTAAGTGTTTATTGAACTGTGAGCAAATAAAAATGCCCAAGAAGAATTTGTTCTGAATGGGAAGACTGAATTGAATGTGCTCATTTTGGAAGAGAACAAAATAATTATCTGCCAAAAGCTGGCAAGCTCGGTGCTTTCAGCAACAAAGTACTTGAAGGTTTCAAAGAGATTAACAGCGACACAGGATTCTTCCTCCTTGAAGAATGTGCACACAGAGCATTGAAAACTGTTCACAGACAGTTTTATCGGGCTCTTAAATTAGGCTGGTTTTATTTCTTTATGTACCATTACCAATATGTTCTTGTAATGTATCATTTCTCAGCACAGCCTTGTTTGAAGAAAAAGTAATTATAGTAAACCATAGACACATCAAAATATTCCATTTGATTTAAGCACAGCTGTTTCTTCCACACTTGGCAAACAGTTCTCTTTCACGCTGCAGAGTAGGCAGGGAAAAGCTGCTGAAGACTATAGGACAAAAAGATCTCGCTTTGCCACGGCCCGACACAGATGAGGAAGAAAACCTGTGTTTTGTGGTACAACACATGCATCGCCAAGACTGGAGCTATAAAAGAGCATGAGAAGATTAAAGAAAGATCAAATGCTGCTTCTCTTTTCCTAATAATAGAGTTGAATGGATTTTTCTGTGTTATTGAGGTGTTTTGAACCAGAAAATTTGTCTCAAGTCCAGCTCTGCAGACAGGAAATAACTGAGCTGCGTTATTCAACATTCCTCTAAAGCAGAGAGTATTACAAGATGCCACACATTTTTCCCATAAGAAGGGCCTGTCTCTCTTTCCAAATAAAATCTTTAGATATTACACACCTTTCTCTCACAATTTCAATTGTACTGTACAGATACAAACACAAAAGTCAATTAATTGCCCCAAAATAAAGCAGCTGCAGTAACCCTAACAGACTCGGTGCAAGAATGAAATGCTGTTGCTGTAGGATGGAATGCATCCCAGACGGATGTTATTTAATTCCACCATTTTCTTCTGTCACATTTAATAAATATGGAGACTCTGGTATGCCACACAAGTAAAAAGCACAGGCGTGCTCATCCTGAAAGCCTCTGCAGTTGGTGCTGGGCTCGACGTGAGCAGTCGCAACGCCTCTTCGGCTACGAGACATCTGTGCAGAGCTTTCAGAGAAGATTAAGCTTGCAAGTCTGTTGTTCCCTAATAATGTACTTCTACAATTCCCCACCAGCCTCTGGACCATTTGTGTACTTCAGTGCATTAGGAGCTGGCATTGTGCATCAAGAAAAACACAGTATGGTGAAACAGCTTGAACTGCAAATTTAACGGGCTCATTATATAAACCCTTAACTTTCTTAATGCACGCTAACAGAAAGAACACTGACAAGCATAATTTCAACCAAAATAGCAATGTATTAAAGCTTCTTTTCCAACTGCTTCCCTTAGCAACTCCTATTCAGAGTAGAGTCAAAATAACAGGATTTATTTTACTTTTATCTTTGCTAGTACTTCAGCTGTGTTTAAAGACATGAAAGCAATTCAAAAGTGAGGCTATTTTAAACCCATTGAAGTAATTTTTCAGACCCAAGGGAGTTATACTTGTTGCCACTGACCTTACATTTTTTTATTTTATTCTAATATCAGCAATAACGAGATCCTTCCAAAATATCACCTTTAGAACAGCACTTAGATATGACCCCAATCTAACTCTCAGAAGGACCAAAGACTCTGTTCTGGCTTTTTGCTTCTCAAAACATGCCTAGGGCTAATAAAATACTTTAATAGCTATGTGCTCAGTCCACAGTGAAGAACGTCAGCCATTTATGCAAATAAGTTGCTCAGCTTCTCTGGCCAGATTAATATATTCCAAGTCTCCTGCCTTAAAGGACAGGGATTGTTCAGTATTTCCATGAGATGACTCAAAACTAACTCCTATACTTAAAAGAAGAAAAAAGATCTTGCAAAACTTGCAAGCAATCTTACATTGTGCTGTTATTCTTGTAGTAACTCAATACTCCAGATAGAACTTCTAACCTGATGAAATAGGTAGGGACTGTAGTCACCACTCAGAAAATGAAGCATACTGAATGATTTCTTAAGTTTAATTGCATGAAACAAGCTGTTAGGATGGTTGGGTTTTTTTCATAGAATGGTTTGGGGTGGAAGGACCTTAAAGATCATCTAGTTCCAATCCCCCTGCCATGGGGATGGACATCTCCCACCAGACTAGTGTTGTGGTTTGAGGCTTGGAATGGGGGTGTGACCTTCCAGCCCCTGGGAGGACCCCGGGTGGGGGCGAACCATTGTATTCCCTCCCCTTCCCACACACACTCTGCTAAGAGGCAGGGAGTGGGTGCTAACTTCGCTCCTGCCCTGCAGCTCGGAGGTGGAGGCTGTGCTTCGCTCCATGGGACCTTGGAACTATTTCTGAGGGTTTTGTATATTTTGTTTATTTTTGTATTTCCCCTAATCTTTGCATATATGTTTTTTTTCTTACCTCCCTTTTTTCGTTTTCTGTTCCTTGTTAAACAATATACTTCATTTTTTTTTCATTTAACTCCCAATCGTTTTTTTTTCAAAGTCTCTCTCTCGGGGCGGGGGGGGGGGAGGCGGGTACAACGTTCTGGTCTTTGT
>NW_008629214.1:25762-45955 GCF_000691845.1 Merops nubicus
CATAGTTCTGTTCCATGTGGGTCCTGCCCTGAACCCCTTTTTACACGGAACCAGAACAACCAGGTTGCTCAAAGGCCCATCCAACCTTATCTTGAACACCTCAAGTGATGGAGCATCCACAACTTCCCTGGGCAACCTGTTCCAGTATCTCACCATCCTCATAGTGAAGAAATTCTTCCTTACATCTAATCTAAATCTATCCTCTTCCAGTTTGCATCCAGTTTTTGATGTTTTCTGTTCAAAACTGCCAGAACAGTAACCTTCTAGGAGTACCACAACATCCTCCAAGGGCTCCTCCAGAAATTTATCATAGCAACTGAATCTACTCCACTGGACTTTGTGTGGGCCCCACACAAGCTTTAATATCTGCCTGCAATATCTGACCATGTCTGAGGACTCAGATGCACATGCATACCAACACTCACCATGCTCTCCTATCCATTTTGAGTAAGTGGAATTTCTAAATTTTTCATAAACACACAGAAAGAAGAAGGGTCACTCAAGCAGGATGCTGCCCTAGCTTGATCATCCCTGTGTATCCCTGTGTCCCCTTCCTCCCCCTGCATTAGAACACTCCAGATCAATAGGAAAAACACTGACTTATGGGAGGACAACAAAGAGGTTTCAAATTCTTGGCAGCTGTGTTTGGAAAGAAACAATTCTGGATTAACTCTCACAAATCAGCAAAAACCTTCTCACCCGCATATACTGCTGTTCATAGCACTTCACTATTCTCTTTATAATACATACATTTAAAAATCATTATGAAGTATCAAAGAAGCATGTACCTCTGCCAGCACACCTCATGGGTGTTAGCTCCCACGCCAGTAACCAGCTCAGGGGAGTGGGTGTGGAGGGAAGCAGATGGTTAGAGCGGATATACCTCAAAATGCTCTAGAAACAGGTTTTTGGTAAGGTAGCGTTCCCAGGCACTGGGAAGGTGGAATGTGAATTAGACTGCAGCTTGGGAAAGAAAAAGCACCTTTCATTCACAGGTAGTCAGCTCTCTGGAAGGGACCATCTCTGTGAAGCCAGTTCTGCAAGGACGAACAGCCCTCCAACAGGAGCCCTTCCCTGCCACAAGCCAGAGCCCCGCGGCCGGGCGCGTGGCAGAGCGAGACGTGGCTTTTTGGGGGTGAACCTCCCCCCAGCTCGGCTCTCCACAGCAGCCTTTGGTCGAAGTACACTCAAGTGGTTTCTTCTCCACTCTGTTTTCACTTCATTAAACGTTCTCATTTACAAAGAGAGAAGTTATTTTCTTATTGCTGGGAAACAAAGGCTGCTTGGCAGTGACTCCGTACTAAGAACTCGCTCTCTGGAAAAGACCAAGGCGGCTTCAGTCACACAAGATTACGGATGAGCCTTATGGTGACTACAGACAACCCACCCAGCATGAAAGAGGCTGATTCAGACTGATGAATGAATGGCTGCTCATCATCTGAAACATAAAATTTTTCTACACACACATTTCTGGTCCTTGACAAATATGAGGAAATTTAACCAGCCTTATTTTTGACTTGTCTACAAATCCTGACCCAGTCCATGCCATCAAGGTAAGACTAGGTAGCTTTTCAAAGTACTGGGTTGATGACCTACTGCACAACTGGTACTTGTAAGAGCAGATATTAGATTCAAGAGACCTTCTTTTCTGCTTTCCTTAAGTGTAGAGAACACTATGACTTATTTTAAAAGAGTGGAAAAAAAAGAGAGTTTAAACCTTCTAATACAATTTCTGCTTTAAAAATAGTGTTCAAGAGGTTCAGATCTGAACCAGAACACAATCAGCTCTTCCAAAGCTTTTCCAGCAAGAATCACCAATGGTTAACCTGCTGGCTATCACATCAAGATCAACAAACAAAATGCTTGCATAACAGCTTATCACTGAACTGGATTTAAACAATGCAAAAGTACATCAGGAAATACCTTGTGCAGAAGCCCCTTGTCTGAACTAAAACCGATAATACTTCATCTGAATGAGAGCTCCTTCAAAGTTTTTAACAATCAAGACAAATTTAAAGGCATCGATTATCTATTAAGACAGAATGCTCTGTGTTCTATCTTGTTTTGTTGAAAAAACTAAATCCCAATGCCCCAATACAAGTTATATTTACATATAACTTCATTTTAATCCATTCATTTTGGAACAGGAAAAACTCTTCCACTCTGCGAGCAGTCCAAAGCCGAGCTGTACTTGAGAAGGGTGTGAATAGCAGAGAACTGGCAGAACAGCCCATCTGACAGCCACGCAGATGGCTCCGAGGGGACAGCTGCATCGGGTGGTGGGACGTATTCTGGTGGATCCCTTCCAATGAGAAATGAATGACATCCACTTGGCAAATGCAGTAGCCCCCTGCCCTAAACTACAGGAAAGAAAAAAATTGCCACACCACTCTCCTTTCTCCCCATCACTTTACTACCTTGGCAGCCGCATCCAGATCTTACCTGAGTTTCTCCCACTTCTCCATTACAGCCCAAAAGCATTTTACCCTGTTGTTGCACCAATCATTCAGGACCAGGATATATTGTCTTCACCCTCAGTTCCCTGACACAAGATGAAATTTATCCTCTTAAGTACCAATGATGACTAAGTACATATAAGTTACCCAGAAAAATCAATAGGACAAGTCAGTATCAATAAGACAAGCATTCAGCTTCATTTTAGAGGCTAAAAAGTTCTTCTTTACTACACAAGTGTAAGAAATGCTATTGACCAAGTCCCTTCTGATGCAACAATTGTTAGTGTATTAAAAGTGCAGAAGCACTGGGAACAAGCAGTGCCCACACTGTTCACATACAGTCTACCCAAGTAAAGTATTCCCAGGTAATTGCCCCAAACGGCCCAACTGCTTCTGCTTTGCAGGAATAGAGCTTTGAAGTTTCATAATGCTGCTGTTAGTCTAAAATTTTCATAAAGGGGGTTGTTAAAGTTTTATATCATTATCCATCAAATCTTTGCACAATGGCTTTTTAGTTTTTGAAGTTTTAATTTTGTGTGTTGGGTTTGTTGGTGGTGTTTTAGACCACACAAATACACATTATTATAAAAATTCTGATACAAGTCCTAACAAGAATCTACTTTGCACAGATTTTGTTCATGAATTCTAATAGAAGGCTAATTAATTTCTCAAGCAGTGAAAGAAACAAGCTTGAAAAACGTTCTCGGGTGTTCCTCAATGTGGTGAACAGAGCTTTCAGGCAGAGTATCTGGGAAGAAAAATTGTCAGTGGTTTAAGAACTTACTGCAGCATGATATTCAGCATCTTATAATGCTATCTGATATAATTCATGATATCTGCACTGAAGTGGTGCTCAAATTTATAGCCCAGATCTCTTACATTCAGAGGATCAAAGGCCAAACTGATTCAAGAGAGACTAACACACTGCATCAGTCATGACCACAGATATTACTGGATCCTGAACAGGTCTCAAAGCACTCCCTGTGTTCCAAAGTCCCACAGGTGTTAAACAACCTGTGCTCGACACAGCCCATATGACCCCACAAACACGAAGGTCGCTACAGAAACCACTTCATTACCATCACCACGGCTTCACTTGACCTTGCCAGAGCATGAAGTGCCCAGATGACTTGCTGTTTACAGCATCCTTGTCTCCAGAAAAGCATTCCAAAGCCAGTCATGCCCATGAAATGAGCTTTCTCATCTTGCACCTTCTTTTTTGAAAAGAAATGAAATTCCTGAGAAGTTCTCCAGGAAACCAAGAGCTGAAGGAAATGAAACCAACTATAAGCAGAGATGGGTAAGAAAACATTTCTTTCCCTGGCATTCACCAAAGCCATTAAATTCTTGCAAGTGACAGCTCCTGTCACTTAAGAGTTCTGCATGGAAGAAAAGTTTTTATTAGGTATACAGAAGAGCAAATTCTCCTTGTCTTCTTCTGATGCTCATACTTATTTAAAGGGGTGCTCTTGATTTAGTCAGGTTTCATTGGAAAGGATTTCAGACCCTATGTTGCTATGAACGACACATTTATAGCTAGCAAACATCCACAGAGAAAGAGGAAGGTTGAGAAGATTTATTCCAGTACAGTCAAATTCACCCCCTAGCTTAACTACATACAGCTTTAGGTTTCAATACTTTGCACAAAGAAGAGAACAAGATTGTCCTGTTCATTTTACATTTAGCTGTATTAGAAGCCCATAATAGTTTGAAGTTAAGTATCCAGTTATGTGTCCTGCACATTTCAAAGGTACCCTCCTCCTAGACAGCACGAACAGAGCTAATGAAAACCTGCTGCAGTGATCTCATGGATGTCACCACAGAACAAACAATACCTACTTGTCCTACCAAATGGGTTAACAAGCCTGCCACATGTGAAACGGGCAGCAATTTGCTGCTCAAATCCTAGGAACAGGAAGAAAAGTTCTTTCACATCCGTTCTGTAAATTCCTGGAACACAAAGCATCTGAAAGCAAAGAGGAAATTGCCCACAGGCATTACAAAATAATCCAGCATACAGATGGAACTCAAATTCAGTAGAATCACAGAATTATTTTTGGATAGCTACTTCATAACATTGTATGAAGAGCTTTGATTTAGTAAATTAAAAATCTTTGTGGAGCCAAAAAACAGCACAGAAGCAATTCCTATGCTTTTGCTCTAGTAAGTTGAGCCTCCCAGAATTTAGAGACAATTTTGGTTTGCTTCGGCATCACCATCACTCCAAATAACACTCCACCACTAGTTACCCAAACCTTGGACAGGATGTACAGGGGAAGCAGAACAACCTTTCTGAACAGGCCCTGTGGCTTCTGACAAGGAACAAAGCTCTGTAACACTGAACACAAGGCATCAAACCTTCTCTCCACGCAGCTCTATAAACACAGCCCAGGCTACTGCACAACTGTTTAATCTCTTTTGAGTCTTCTGTTGTGTAAAAGGAACAACTTCCTGTTAAATTTCAGGCCTAATACCAGTTTATTTATACATGCCACCAATCATAAAAACCATGAAATACCACTGAAATGGTATTGTAAATGAAACTGTATTATCAACAGCTTGCAGTCTGCGTGCTGCTTATACAACACATCACTCTGGGTTTCTGACAACAGCCTCTCCCATGTGAACACTGCTGCAAAGCACTTCAGGTGGACACACTAACACCCAAATACTGCCATTTCTGTCCATCTCTTTAGTTCAGGCAACACTTCCATGGCTACACCGTTGATCACTATTAGCTTTAAGCACGTTCCAAATATAGACCAAGTGCACAGCTTGGCATTTTAAACAGCCCTAATAGTTCTTGTAAGCTAGCTTTGAGTCCCTGGGAGGTGTAAGGCCCTGAAGAATATCCTACAGTGCTGCCAGAAAACTCAGCAAGCATACTGTTCTTCATGGCGTCCATTTGTAAAAGCAGCCCCCGAAACCGGACAGACCTTCAATCTCATCACAGCACCTGCACCATATTCTACAACTTCGGCACCCAAAATCGACCATGATTTGTCTTCTCATGCTTAAACTTCTTTCCTTCAAGGCCACCATGCAGGGATAACATCAAGTTCTACTGAAATCAAAATATGCTTACTGCACAGAACGTGACCTTGAACCACGCACACTTTGGGATATTATTTGGCTCTCAACCACAGGATATGGTTTGCAACAAGTATGCTTCAAAGTAGCTGTTGTAGAAAATGTTTAGGAAAAATTAACACTAAGTATGCATTGACTTCATAGGATTATGTATATCAGCATCACTTTCATTAACAGGATTTAAAACTAATTATCTTCTACTGCTATTAAAAGGTATAGCAGACATCAAACTCAACTGCAAGAAGATAGTAACAATTTCAGGGGAAAAAAAATCCCTTCTCTTTGTAGAAATTTAAAAAGTTTACATGCATTTCAGTTTCAGTTTACATTCTCTGTGTGGTATGTGAACCACAGAAGTGATCACTTTTCTACTAGCATGCAAACCAGAAATCAGAAGGGTGTCCCAGGCAGCTCATTGAAAGGATGTCCATACAGACAGAGTTTTACTGATATGTAGCTGTAGGTGCTATGTTTAGCCAAGAAAATATTCACAAAGCATTCTTCACAAACTTGAGTTATACTAAAAAAAGCATAGCATCTTTGTTTAAGACTGCCCAAAACCAGAAGCAAGGTGGGGGATAGAAGACAATGCAAAAAGCAGGAGGAAGGAGTTACTTGGAGACAGGAAGGTCTGAAGCAAAGGTCTGTATCAGAGCATAAACGTGTAGGCTATGGAGCTCGTGAACCTCAGCTTTGGCATCCAGCATCTTCAAGTATGGAGAGAGTTACTCTAATATTTTAATATTTCATTAAAATAATTTAGGCCTTATAAATAAAGCAGGAGATTCAAAACAGGCTATGAAGCAACCTTCCAGTTGAAGTGGAATTTTCCTGGTAATTCACTGTTGAGTTATGCAACCATAGAAACCAACTTAGCAGACCGAAGGAGGAGCCTCTGCGTTCCTGCCCCAGAGGGGAGAGCCAGCCAGAGACATCTCCATCCTCACCAGGGATGTGACAACCTGGCCCCCACGCAGGCTCTTCCTGTGCAGCTCACTGCTGTACCCCCCTCAGCATACCCTTCCTGTGTGGATACTGTTCCATGAAAATGCTGGGCACTTTTATTTCAGGAAAGTGGTCATACAGAGAAGCTTTACAAGCAAAGTTAAAGTGGCCTGATGGTTGCACACGGCTGCATGGAGTGAAACCAGAAGGGGACTGGCTCTTAATCACCTATGAACCATTTTGCTACATGCAGACACACAATTGTCTTCCAGGAAAAAAAAGTAAATCTGTTGGCCCTTGTCTTCCATGATTGAATGCAACTTCATCTAGACATTTGGTGGTAAAAGGTAAACTGACTCAGCAGGCAAACCAGTTTGGGGATGAAGAATTTGACCTGAAGTCAAGGGTACATTCTACCTTCTATCTGTAAAAGATGATCTCTAATAACCACAGGCATGCCTCAACAGTGCTTTTATTGGAACAGTGGTTTCTTTAAAACAGATACAACTCATTTGTGGTTTCTCAAATAAATTTGCACAGCTGGAACTGTGGAATACTGGATTCCTGTATGGGAGCCTGAATGTCCATCTTCAGAGGACAACTGAATGGCCAGGGTGGGATTTGAGGACTAAGTGGGTAGCCAGTGTAAGAGGATACATGTTATGCTTGGTTGCCTTCCAGACAGTCACAAGAGGCTCATTAATTCTTCTCCTCCCTTTGAGAGATGCAGAGAGGCCAGAAGAGCCCAAGGCACAGTGCCACTCCACCAAGGAGTGAGAGGGGCTAACTCCAACTGCAGCCTCCACACAATCTTGAGACCTGAATCTCTGAAATGGGAAGCTAGAATAAAGAAGTTGGGCAAGTTACCACTCCTTCCTCACGTAAAAATAAAAAAAAAAAAGATTAAAGAGAAAATCCAAACATGCTGTATGTAAATAACATCATTTTAATCTTCCTTCCTTTTGGAGCAAGCTGGGAAAGCCTGATCACTCAGGTTAAGCTGGCTTGTGACTGGGAGACCAGTATCAAATTGCTGGTTCAAAAAACAAAAGCAACTGACATTGCTTTGGTCTTGGCTGAAGGTGGAACATCAAGGACAGACTTTATAGCCCTGTTGCTGGAAGTTAAGGACACAGAGACCTCAGCTTACTGGGGGCAACAGCAGTAGCAGTATCAGACTGACCTGCAGTTTCACTTGAACTTATTTATATTAAATGCATGTACAAAGCTATTCTACAGAGAAAGTGTTTGCTCTGTGATTCTCTGCCTGTGTTCCAAGCAGACAGATGGAAATCAGTTCTGGCCCAGAAGCCACATAACTCTGAGCACAACACTTTGTTTAACAAAATGTGCCCTGCAATTAGAGTCAACTTCAGTAGTTTCTAGTTATAGGAAGCTTGGCTTCTGACCCCAATTGCACAGGACATGACTGTTTTGCCTCAAGGTTAAAGTACTATGGAGAAGAGGCTGACCTCCAAAGAGCATCACACTAAAGGCTGGCAGCAGGCCAGGCAAAGCTTAAATGCTTGGAGCTGGACTTGTGATGACTGGGGAATGAAAGCTTTCTGAAGCACTTCCTATTTCTCTGCAACAACAACACACAAACCTTTACACAACACAGGAACAGATCTTTATTTGAAATTTTTAAGATACACATCATAATGACTGTAAAGCATTAAGCTTGTCTTACCATTGCTTGTAAATAACCATTACTTGTCTTACAGCAGCTGAACAATGACAACTACCTTCTGCATTGCTAACAGCAGATCACAAAGGCACAGGATACTGTCATGCTGAAAACAGAATTTGGTACTTAGTTTTCCCAATCCTTTCCAGTTAAGTGTGTCTGGTTCCTCTGCACTCAGTTTTACTTTAAAATTCAGCTACAATACTACTGCATCCACCGAGGATCTATTTTTGGAACAGTCAAGTATTTCTTACTGCTCTATTGTTCCACACTGCAGTCTCACTTTCACATCCTACAATCACATCTTTGGTATTTGTCACTACTTTGGTCTTAGAATCACAGACACTTTCAATAAACAGGTCTGCTAAAACATATTCATCATCTGGAATATGTTAGGGTATTTTAAAAAAAAATTATTACTGTGTAGACAAAATCTAATTTGAGTGGAGGAGGAAGAGATGCATAGGCTCAGAAATCCTCATTAAACCATTGTCTGAAAGGTTAAAGACTTGTACTACCACAAAGAACAAAGTCTCCTGATCTCCATACAGATCAGTTCCCCCCTCATGAAGGTTCAGTGAAACAGGTTTGACTTCATTGCCTCAGACTGCACCCAACGGGTTTCCATTTGGCCCAGAGGCAATTGGCCTCTAAATGCTGCAAGAATGATTTCACTCAACCAGTAGTATAATCAGCAGAGAAAGCTTTGCCAAGAGGGCATAATTCAAAATAATTAGCATGGCTCAACTGTAAGGGTCTCTTTTTGGCTTTTGGACCAGCAAAATATCAGCTTGCAGGTAAAGAGCAGCTGTACTCTATTAAGCAAACCAGTTAAAATTTATTAAGCGTATCAGTTAAATCGTGACCATTCACTAATGTCAGTGGAATGTGGTATGATAGGGTCTGGGGCCCGCAGATAAGTTACCTCAAACTAGGAAGTTAAACATAACATTTAAAAAAAATCTTAACCTTGCATACATGCCTGGTGTATCAGTAGGTACCTCAGAAAGGTTAGAAATTGGTAGTGAAAAATCAACAGTATGGAACAATGGTGGTTCCTCCTGTGGACTCAAACTATCAGAGATTAAAAGTTGTCATCATGAAAAAAAGAGTAATTTAAAAAGTGAGAGAGAGATCTGATAGATCTAACAGGGCAAGCAGCACAAAGAGTGTGAGCAGGGTCTTGGTGCCTGTCCCAACAGAAGGAGCAGGTGGTATGAGGCTGAGCAAGCAGGAGCCAGGCTCTAGATCAAGCACACATCTCGACAGAGCGTGTTGTGGAGCACAAGCTCCTGCTGGAGGGTGTCACAGCAGAGCTGGCCTGGCTGCGGGAAGGAGCTGGGCAGGCACCAGAAAAAGCACACTCGGTGCTGCCCTAGAGCAGGGGCACACCCCGGCCCAGAAGGGCTGTCGGGACACATCGCTGCAGGATCAAAGAGTACCCAGGAGAGCGTTACCATGTGTTTATCTCACTCTGACCCGCCTCCCTAGAGGGAGATACCGCCCTGGGCCACTGCCACACGGCACACCAACCAGACAGGCCTCCCAGTGCAGTTCAGCACCGTGGTTCCCATTAAGGGATGGAACACAATCCTCCTCCCCAGATACAAACCCATCACTGAGATGTCAATGATCAGGGAATACCACTGCGGGGTGCATCCTCAGAATGTTAAAGGAGTACAACTCCTGCACCCCTGAATCTGCTCCCCAGTAAAATGCAAACAAAGATACCACCCAGCTTTGAAGGATAAGCCAATTAAAAAAAACAGTCAAGACTCCTTTGATTCTTTTCTAAAAAGCAATTAAAATTATGGATGATAGACAATCAGTTCTTTGGTCCTTATTCTCCTTTACAGCAAAGGCAGGCAGACAAAAGCAAGAATCCATTTATTCAACACAGAACAAACAAGTTCAAGTGAAATTGCTTTAAATCCTGTTCATTACAACATCAGTGGCTGCACCACGCAGACCATGAAACACTTCAATAGAAATGAGTAATTTCATAGAGCCATGAATTCAGTAATGAAGAATTTATCCACAGGCCAATGAATTGCATAGCAAAGAGAGAGTTTTGCAAATTAAGTAGTATAATTTACACACTGAAAGAATAGCCAGAAAAATGTTCTCTGGAAAGGATTCTGTTGACTGATGTTCCTGAACTGGACTTAATGTCTGTGGCATTCACATTTTACACTAAATGAAGAGGCACAATGCACTCGAGAGAGGAAGTGCTCTCATCAGGAAACTAACTGCTCCCCTTCTGTTGTGGCATAAACAAATATAAATGACACATCAACCTCCTGGCCATCGCCAGAGAAATACTCATTTTCACAAAATGAGATCTATGATTATCAAAGTGATATGATAGAATGTTACAGCAGCATTGGGCAAGGCAGAAAGTTATCAGTCACAGCAAGGCTGAAATGTTAAGAGGTTTGCAGTGTAGTTTTCAAGTGTTACACAGATTGAGCTGCAGGGATTCCAAAAAGCATCTAGACTCAAGTTTTGAAAATTTAAATAACATTACAGTGAAAACACTGTAATTATCCAGTAATTAATCCAAAATGTGCATAACCCTACAGATTTAGATATTTAATTTCATAAATCCAACGAGGACAAAGTCTTGAAATGCTAAATGAAGAGAATCCAAAGGTATATAATTAAGAATTAAAGCAGTTGAAATAAAAATTAATTTAATACAAAAGGGTAGTTTCTCTTTTCTCCCTCCCACGATCCCTCTGCTGTCACCAGAGTTAAAGCTGTTAGGTTCCAACAGCCCTGTGATATTTGTATTTTCAAGTTTACTGATATAGTCCCCAAACCTAGTTACCATAAAGTAAAACCCAAGAGGAAACAGAGACAGAAAATGTTCAAATCTCAAGTTTCAGACCTGAATACAAAGCAAGAACTCCAACCAGCCAGCTCACATGCTACCCTAATAGATTATACAGAATACCATTTGTGGCGTTTTTTTTTTTTCAATTCTCGTTTTTCTAAGGTAGGGACAGACTCCCCTTTATGCCAAAGCAACACTCAGAATCCACAACTCCAAGCCACAAAGCACAATCTGCCAATGCTCTGCACTGCTGAATACTGCCAGGCCTGAGGGTTGCTGAATGGAGTTCCTAACGGCGCCTCCATTTAGGGGTACAGGAACAGGCTTTGGCCTTTTCCAGACTGTAGATCCCCAATTTCCCCATGGACTCGGGGGCTCCTGCAGTGCAACATGTGCTGATCAATGCCCTGCTGACTTGCCTGCTCCTTCTTGGGGCCAGCTGCCAGCAGCTCACTAGCAGGGCAGGAGGGGACAAGAACCTGCCCCGTAGGGGTGCTCAGCCTTAAGGAATTTACTTTCCTTTTTTCCAGACTGCTTTGGACCAGCCTATCTCCCTAAACTGGCTTACTGATAAACGTATCTTTGCAAAAAAGCAATGAGAGCAAGCTGGGACGCCAGCTTGGCTATAATAGGAAACCACGTATTTGGTTATGTTTCTCTGAGCTCAGAAGAGTCTCCAGGAACCACAAAGCTGAAAAATCTCTGGAGGCTGGGCTGAAATCAGCATTACCTGAGCAAAAGCAATGCAGAGAAAAGCCAAGACCTTGAGACCTGATCTCAAATTTTGATGGCTCATTGCTTGCTTGTACTCTTTTGGCAGTGCTGCCCCACACTGCAGTGGAGCCTAGATGATGCTGGCTGGTCCTTCCAAGCCAGGCTTCCCAGCCATCTTACCACCATGCCTTGAGTTCATGACTCACCTCAAACATCACTGACTGTAGCTGAAATCAGATGCATGCAAATTGACTGGGAGAAAGCAGAATTATTAAATTGCCTTTAATAGGCCTTATTTGACATTTTACCTGAGCTGCTAACCTGACCCGTCTTAACTATATCACAAAAATCAGATAAAAAGTTAATAATTTAGTTTAACACCCTATTGCTTCATTTAGTACATATACAGAGTCATTTTAAACTACATGGAAAACTGGAAGACAAATTCACTTGGAAGGAAAAGAAATAGACCATTTAAGACCAATCTGTAATTAATTTTAACTTGAGTTAATTAACAGATTTCCTTGCAAATTCTCAGAAGATTCATGCTATATGCAGAACACAACAGTTTTGAGATCACGTTGCTGCGCTCCTTCCAGAAACTTACTGAACCTGAACTAAGCCCAAAGCAAACCCAAACTTGATTGTGAAAATCACAACAAATACCCCCCAACTGTGTTCCAAAATCTGGGCTGTGATGATTGTGCTTTATGGGGAACCCTCAAGGGCTGCTTCCAGTCATAGAAGCATGAAGGTTGTAAAAGGCCTCTAAGACTATCAAGTCCAACCATCAACCCAACCCTGCCATGACTACTAAACCATGTCCCAGGTGCCACACCCACACGTTTTTTGAACCCCTCCAGGGAGGGCAACTCCACCACCTCACTGGGCAGCCTGTTCCAGTGCCTCCCCTCTCTTAAAAGAAAGAAATTCTTCCTAAAATCCAGCCTAAACCTCCCCTGTAAAACTTACGCCCATTTCCACTTGTCCTACCACTGGTTACTTGGGACAAGAGACCAATCCCTACCTCACTCCAACCTCCTTTCAGGGAGTTGAGAGCTACAATGTCTCCCCTCAGCCTCTTCTTCTCCCGGCTAAACAACCCCAGCTCCCTCAGCCTTTCCCCATAACCCATGTTCCCCAGACCCCTCCCCAGCTTCGTTGCCCTTCTCTGGACCCGCTCCAGTCCCTCAATGCCCTTCTTGGGCATCCCATCCTGTGGTGCCCAAAACTGACCCCAACACAAGCTGTGGTCTCCCCAGTGCTGAGCCCAGGGATCACTTCCCTGCTCCTGGCTGGACACACTAGTTTTGACACAGGCCAAGATGCTGGTGGTCTTCTTGACCACCTTCAGGTTCTCCTTCTGCTGCCCCCCTTCATTGTGTGCTTGTCTCCCAAAAGCACAGCAGCTCAAATACTCTGCTGCCAGACAGCAGCAGGACCTCCACAGGAGCAGGAAGCATGGATTGCTCAAGCTGGAGGAGCTCTTAAGTGGCCATACCATACAGAAACACCTCATCCTGCATCTGCAGCCAGTGTCTGGTCTCTGAGCAACCCCTGGCTCCTCATTGGACGTGTTTTTAAGATTTAAAAAACCCCCACCATATCTCTTTCCCATGGGGTTTTGAAGGCTTTTACACACGCTGCTGAACGCCTAACCACATGTTAAATTATGAGCATGAAGTTATACCTTTTCCACATCCTAACTGTAATACCCTGAGTGTCTAGGAATGTGTTAACCACTTCCTTTCTGCCAGGCTCCCACGTGTTTAAGGTTTTTTAGCTCAAAGGCAACGTCACTTGGCTGATCAACAGATCCTGTAGCAGCACTTCACACCAGTCTCAGACACCTGCAAAGGGTGAAATGCTTGGAGTGCTTTCAGAACAAAGCAACAAGAACTGTTTTGATACATATTTTTCTTCTTTTGACACCTTTCAGAGTTTGACAGTAATGGTGTTTTAGCTTTTAAAGTGTAAAAGACTTGTCAAAAAAAAAAAAACTGACTAAAAGCATTTGGTGAACAAGAGAACTGCAGCACTCAGCTAGAGTCAGGTCATGTGTTTGCCCACAAAAAAAACAGGAAACAGCTAGCCATGGAAATAGCGAAGCAGGCCATGAAAAGACAAAATGCAGAGTAAGCAGGCTGCTAAATCAATATTTTTTCCTAGTGCTCGACTTAACCCTTACATTTGTTAGGCACAGCTCATTCTAAACAAGTGGCAAAAAATTCATTTATTCTTACAATAATGTGCTAACACAAGAGACCATCAACAACAACATAAAACAGCAGTTCAACTGCAGAGACTTAATCAGAAAATCCACCCAAGGCACTGTTCCACCCCAGTCTTACCAACGCATTTCCAACAGTAAACAAGCCTGAATTTTCAACAAAGACAGGAAGCAAAGTAAATGAGAGTTTGGGAGTCCCACAAGCGAAGGGAATACTGCTGAGAGGGTCAGGAGCAGACACTCCACAGCTCCAAGTAACCAAGACAAATCCTCGAGAAGGTGGAATGCAGCAGGGGAATAAATTACTTCTCCATACAGTAAAGCTTACTTTGTGCTTTCAAAAGCACTTGGAGAACAGCTTCCTTTTTTCTCATCAGCCTCTCAGCTTCACTTCACATGCTGTGTGGAAGGCAATTTTTTTTCAAGAAAAAGAAAATGAGACTAAAAAGAATAAAATTTGTAGGGATTTATGAGCAGGTGTGGTACTTGATACTGTTTGGATTTGTTTTTTTTTTTTTTAAATAGCATTTTAAAGTAATAACCTTTAAAATGAAGATGTACTGTCTGACTAGGAAACTCATTACTGGCTAGATGAAGGGATTATACTTTGATTTGTCAATATGAAAGACAGATAAAAGTTTTTCTAATCTCCTCTATCATTGAAGCGTATTTATGCCATTTACAATCTTATTACTTTCCTGTGATGTAGAGATACTTTAATTCATGGAGATTTACCTTAAACACTATTCTTTTCGGATCTAAAAAACCAAAGAAAGCCAGTCAGCCTACCACCCAAAAGCAGCAAATTTGAACCATTAAAGTTACAATATTATCAAAAGGGCACTACAAATGATGCTTATTAAGAAAAATTCATGCTTGAGATACTTTAGAATGTTTATGAGACCAAAGGGAAACATGAGACCAATTGGCTTTTTTAAAGGATTTCAATGAGAATACATAGTTTGGAAGGAAGTAGCGTTCAGCCCCAAGGCAGTGCAAGATGAATTGCAATTTTGATTCTGAAATAAAAGTTAAATGGGTTATTTCCACAACTGCAAGCTCCTGACACTGATGACTAGTTTACCTACAGACTTCTCTCGATTGTTTAGCGCCAGTGGAAGCTGACAAGTGTCAGGAACTTCAACAAAGTGGAAGCCTTATTTTGGGTATTCAGAAGACTGCAAAAATACCTTTGAAAATCTGCCTCCTGTCACAGGCGGATTTGAAAACTGCAGCTTTCACACAGTCACAATTGCTTAAAATCTGCCTTCATTTGACCAAATGTGACAGGAGAGGTTTAGAGCACACACGGTGTCCAGTCAACTACTCATATTTATTTTTCAAACTAAGTAATCTGTGGGTGTAAACAGGACATTTTCTAAATGTGCTGAAGTGCAATACATTTTTCACAGAGCTTCCAGAAAGTGGAAGAAAAAAACCCTCTGGTCAATAGTTCAATCCAGTGGGTTGATTTTTTTTTTTTTTTAAATTTAAATCTTACTTGTTTTCCATTTGCATGAATTCCACCCCTGAAATGCTATAGCAGCTGATTATTCATTATTTAAATTTACTTTGGAAATTAAACTCAAGGGGAATTATCTAATGCACTTCAGACTAAAAATGAGCTCTGAATCTCCAAAGCTAATTTTAGCCTCATGTGTGTTTAAGAAAGATTCAAGTTCTTAACTGCCTTTTAATATTAAGAACTACTCATTCAGCAAAGTCCCTCTATTAATTTAAATGTAAACCTCTTTAAGCTAATATAAAAAATTGAACCTATAATTTCAAAAGTTTTTGAAGAAAAAGTGAGGAGCTGCTCTTCTATCTATTTAACCTTGGTAACTTGACAAGTGAGTCTAAGTAAACAGTCATTTTTCCACATTTCAGCTGCTTCCAGCATTACGTAAACTTCAGCATGGACAGGAGGAAAAACAAGGCAAGATTCTATTTGGTCTGATGAACAGCTGTGCATGTTGTTTGTTTGGGGGTTTGGTTTCGTTTTAATATTTATACACACAGAGAGAGTTTTCAAGAAGTTGGTTATGAGAGAGATGCCCCAGAGCAGCCAGAAGTCATCGTGTCAGCACTGGTAACGACTTGGTGAAATAATATTGCCTGTGTTAGGTGTAATGGGACCGTTTCAAAACTCTGATTCTAGAATCTTTTCATGTTCAGGAGATAGTTTCATTAAAAGAGTTGCATCCAGTTCTTACTGCTTTTAAAGCAACTTAGATATTATCTGGAACCACACAATTTGCAGTAAAAGGAAATCTTCAAGGGAAATAGCTTATATTAGATTTTACATAGCTTGCCTTTAATGATAAGAGAAGGCAAGCAGCCCATAGGAATGGATCTCCCAGCTCTCTACCAACAACAGCACTTCAATTCTCTCACAGACCTGAGAGATAAAGGCTTGTGCCTTGAAGTATATTGTCAGAGATACAGAAAAGGTTTCACAAATGATTTTTGGATTTCAGTGGAGGAACATAAGAGAGAAACTTATTTTCAACACCAACTCAGAAAAAGAATTTTCACTGTGCCTATTATAGAAGTCTTTATATCATAATTGCCTGCAAAATACTTGTCTTGTCAATCTTGGTTTAGATCAAAGTAGAATTAAATCCATTTTTTGTCTTACTATATCTGCACTCACTCCTGACAGGGAGAAGAAAGTTCTCTCAGAGCACACTAGAGCAGCATGAATGGAATCCTGATTGTACTTCATTCTCCCTCAAGTACCTCTTTGAAACCCAGGAAAGGAAAACTGGGCAAATAGGAAATTTGTAGAGTAAATGACCCACTCTGCAAGCAGCATTCACTTGGTTGCCTGTAGAAAAGAAGAATTTTATGCTGATTTCTCTCTATCTGAAAGCTAAATATTAGTTTGACTAAATGAGTTCTAATTTGTAACTGGAACATGCATCATCCAGGAAATCTTTACAGTCCACATGGGCTTTGCTGACATGGTGATCTTTGTTACTACAGAATTACCTCCTCAATTCCATGAAACTCTTAGGGAAGGAAGGACCATTTTCAAAATAAAATTGTCAAGAGTACTCAGCACCTCGAGATAAGGTTGTGAGCCCACATAAGACTCAGGCTATGTACAGTGACTTTTGTTAGACAGCTCAGCATAAAGAGCACTGCTGCCACACCGACCAAAGGTTACTTTGAGAGGCTTTTTGCTGACAGCTGAACATGTCTAGTGTGTAGGTTTAAACCTCTATTTGAGGACACATTCTCTCAAAGGTTGGGTGCAAATAGAGCGGGACAAAAAAAAAACCCACCAAAAAAAACCAAAACAAACCCAACACATTGTTAAAGTCATTGGTTGGGTGCTTTAAATTCAAGCTTGGTATGTAAGAGGATCTGTTCCTCATTTCAGAAGAGCTGCTGGCACTCTTAAACCAACATTACAGCACTTTTTTGTTGAGAATATGCAGCAAAGCGCCTCCACTATCACAAGGAGAAAATCTGACAAGAATATTCCTTCCAGAAGTACTTCCACTTACACAACGACTATTCAACTAAGGGAAAACAGTAACTAAAAGCATCAAACTTTCATATACTGTTCATATCCTTTAAAGAATTTTGCTCACAGAGGCACTCCTCTAGATACTTCAGAAAATGCATGAACAGTTTTGACAGATCAACACCAGGAATTTTACAAGTTTTAAAAGCAGTAACAGAAGCAACATGACATGAGAAGGATGTTCATCCAGTGATCACATTTTAAATGAGTTCAACTGATAACTCACTGCCCTGACATAGACAAAATAAATCACATCTATTATCACAAATCTAAACTTCTAGTCTCGGAATGCATCCAACAGCTGTTTCTTTTTATAAACATTCTTCTCCTCTTAGTTCACTGCTTTAATTTTCAAATATCATTTCATCCTTGTTGCATACATAGTGTAGCCTCTTATCTTCCCAAAGGAGAAAAGCTTTCATGTAAGAAAAGACTCAGCACTCGTTAACAATTATTCTTCAAATGTTATCTCCAAGATACAGAATAGTTTGAGAACTCAACGTTAACATTAATAGTCAGAAATGTTTCTAGTTACACTCAGTAAAGCACTGTGGAAAATCCTGAAGTCAGCTTTTTGACTTGATATATCTGTGAAGAAGTAACTTAAAAGAAGAATTTTTGCCTTCAGTTCAACAGCAAGGTAAAGACTTGTCAGTTCCACAAACAGCCAGAGAATTCTGTCAAAGAAACTCATTTTAGTTGACTGATCCAGAACCAAGAACCAGCATATGTCACTGAAGGCTAATGTTACATATGCAATCATACTTCAACTAGAAACCAGCTGAAGCCACTGTCAGAGTGTAAAGCAAGGTCCTAAAAGACTTTTACCATATCACAGAGAGATTCTTCACCACTCATGCAAATAACCACTTGCCGCCTTGAAGTGTTTGCAAGAGCAAGACCTGCATGTGTAACACCAGAGGCAGCTTTAGGAATGAGATAAAAAGAAATCAAAGTATTCCCTGCAGAGTGAGCTAATTCTTTTTTGCCCTGTGACTACAAAGGATCACTTCTCTAAGGAACTCTGCACTCCAAACCATGTGATCTATCTAAATATTTACACTATGAACACTATTAAAACTCTCCTCTGAAGCCATTAAACACAGTATTTTCAGCAAGTGAAACGAAACAATTACTATTTATCTTATTATTAACTGTTTTTATCAAGTAGAAGCTGACCTGACTGCTCTCCTCAACTATTCTCTGTAACTCATGACAGCCACACACTTGTGGTTTTGGCTGAATATACTTTAAAATGTCAAATACCTACTTCCTTCCTGTTTTCTAGAAGACAAAAAAAAAAGTAGGGAGTGAGGGAATAAGAAAGAAGAGGGAACCTGATTAGTTGGGTTTTTTTTGAGAAAAAAGAGAACACATTATGTAAAAAAAAATAGTCTGAGAAGAAACCATCAGAACATGCACCTCTCATATTTTGTGTATCATTTCAGATTTTTTGTGTTCCACAATACCTATCAGAACCCAGGAAGTACTTAGCAACACAAGGAACTATCAAGGAGGAAATTATAGCAAAAATTAATACTTACAGCCATAATTAACTCAAAAGGGTGTTTATACACCCGTACAGGGGATTGATACTTCTGCACCATAGTTGCAGTTGGCAAGATCAACTCAGACCTGAAAAAGAAATGTTTAAAACCATCTGTTAAATGTAGGAAGCCATTTTCAGTCTTCTATTAATTATTCTATGGATACCTTGCTAGCAATTTTACAGGAAAACCTTCACAATTCCTTGATGACTTTTTTTTTTCAGAAGACCCTACAGGGCCCCGAAAAGCCCCACACATTTTTTTCAGAAATGATTTATCAGTTCTTCCAAAGACAATACAAAATTAGTACACTTGCAGTCTAGTTTTAGTAACAAATCTCCAACACTTTATGACTCTTCCTCAGATGGTGAGACTTCCTGTGCTGCTGCCGAGAACCAAACACTGACACACACCAGAGAAGCACTGGCTGGCTCCCAGTATGGCAAATGGGCTGCTTGGCTTGTAAGTCATTCTGAATCGGGACTAGTTTAAAAACACAACAAACCAAACAAGGAGGTTAAAAACTATAGCAAGTGCTAAAATTCCTTGTTTTCAGAAAGAAATGAAAAGAATGGAATGCTACAGAACGCTGCTATGAGGCATTCTTTCATCATTTCTAAATAAAATTAATTTAGAGAGAAACTTGACAGTCCTGGGGAAAAAAAATTAGAAAAACTACAAGCATTCCGAGATAAAGCCAGAAAAAAATCCAGTAGGAGAGCACACGGGAATGATTCCCACGGCTTTACGTCTGCTTTCCCTGGCAGATGTGTGACCCGAACTCTCTTAAACGCAATTATCCTATTGAAAAACACCGGCGGTGGTACCTGGAGAGGAACGAGCCAAGCTTGTTCTAGCGACAAACGGTTCAATTACAGTAACTTAGTTTTATTTTTATTTTTGGCTGCGTTCTCACGTTATCTCCAGTGCTTCTGGCAAGCGTTATCGACTCGGGAGCACGGCAGCTTCTCGGACACGAGAAGAGCCAACAATAAACCGAAGAACCCCAGGAAAGTTCACCCGACCTCGCATCGAAGCGCGGCATTCACCTATGGCCACCCCTCATTTCGAGAAGAAACACCCCGATCAGCGAAACCCACCCGCAAACCCTCGCAGAAAAGAGAGTTACACAACAAAGAAACTCGGCGTTCCTCGC
>NW_008629215.1:0-9078 GCF_000691845.1 Merops nubicus
CAACTGGGGGGGTTTTTTTGGGGGGGGAGGGAAGGGATTGGGTTCTTTTTTTTTGGCAAAACCAAGGAAATCTCTTTCCCAGCAAACCAAGTCCCAAGCTGCCCCTCCTGTGCTCCCCATATGGTGGTGGGGAGGTGATGCTGGGAGCTCAGCGCTTGCTCCTCTCAGCAAGAAGAGCTGGGGAGGGGGTGAACCCCCTCCCCCTGGGTTCAAAAATCTCAGCAAACCCCTAAAAATCAATTTATTGGTGGATTCTGAGCGTCCTCCAACGGGCTGGCAGAGGAGGAGCTTTTAATAAGTGAGGATTTGGGGTTCAGTGCTGCTCCCCAAGCAAAGGGCAAGGGACTTTTCAACTCCTCCAGCAGCACAAATCTTTGTCTTCAGTGAAATAAAAAACCCCCAAGCTGCAAAAAAAACACCCCCAAAACGAACAAGAAACCAAATTTTGCCCAATTCCTCCTGGTCCAGAGGGTTTTGGGTTTTTTTGTCTGAGCCCCAGCCAGAATGTGGCATTTGAATTTGGCTGAGCCCCAGTGTGAGGAAGGGGTCAGCTGTTAAATTGCCTTTCAAAGCAAAAAGGTGGAAAGATTTAATTTCCCAAAGAGGGGGGAGGGGGGGGGCACGATCTCCCTTTTGCTCTAATTGCTCATCCTGGCGTGGGGCAGCTCAACAGGGCTCAGGGTGGTCTTGCACCACCAACTTCCCTTGTTGCTGGAGAGAATTATCCCCTCGGGGTCAAACTGAAGATGTTTCTGCTTCCACCTCCAGCCAGAACTTTCCCAGGTGGGTCCCAGGCTGGGGAAAGTGAAGTTGAGAGGTCCCCGTTTCACTTCACCCAACACAGGATGGAGAAGTGGGAAGTAAGGTCTTCAAGACCTTGAAGAGGTTCAAGATGAGCTACAACGTGCTACACCCCTTCCTCCAGTCATCTACCATGATCTCCAGTCATTTCCATGGAGGTGAAAGGATATTCACCCCTCACAGAAGCATCAGTGGGGCTGGAGAAGGGGAGGAAGGAGGGTGAAGAGATCCCTCTGTTGTCCCAGCACCCAGGAGCTGTGGCAAGGCTTGTTCCAGCAAGACCTCATCACAGGGCTGGGTGGTTTCTCTCATCCTATCCCTACCTCTCTACCAACAGCACTTGGAGATGTTGGTTTGGGGCAAAACACCCTTTGGGGACAGTGCTCACCTCTTCCTGAGGAGATCCTGCAGGTCTAGGCTGGGAGCAGCTCAGCTGAGCTTTGGCCATGGACTCACAGCTTGCCAAGGCTCAGACTTGCTCAGAGTCCTGCTCCAGCTGCTCATTTCAGCCCCAACTCTTGACTTCACCTCCCCATGGACCCCCCCAACCAAGGGAGGGGGTTTTATTTCCACCTTCTCCTGCAGATGACCCACGTTCTGTTCCACGTGGCCATGAACACCCTCTCCAGATGAGCCAAGGTTGCTGGAAAGGTCACGTTTCCTTTGGGCAACTCCTCCTGGCACTTCAGGAGATGACAATGCTCAGGGCAAGGGACGTTCTGGCACCAGTTGAGCCGTGTTGAAGGGAAAGGATGCAGACCTGAGAAGACTTTCACGTGGCCCACGGCTCAAAGGAAGTTTTGCTGGCCCAAACCCAACCTTCAGCACATTCCAGAAGGGAAAATGAAATGCCTCCTGGAGGCTTGGAGCTCCAAAATCCCAAGAATCCTCTAGCAGGGCATTGGACATTCCTGTCTCCTGAGTTGACTTTGGTCGCTGCCTCTGTCTGCCCCCCAGAACCAGGGTTCACAAGGGAAGAGGTTTTGGGAACTGGGGTGTAGGAGGAGCCATGGGCAACCTTGGCCATGACAACTGCTCTTTCCCAGAGGATGTTTTGCCCCATCACCTCTGAAAGCAACAGCACGTGGCTGAAGGTGTCACCTTCAAGAGATGGGACTGCATGAGTTAGAGAAGAACTTGGAAGGGTAGCCCTGACCCAGCAGCTGTCCTTCTGTTGAGGTTAGGGGGAAGAGAGGTGCCCAAAAACCATTCAAGGGACCTTCCCCTTCCCACAGAACCCACGTCAGGGTGGCAGGTACAACGTCAGGGCAGAACATGGCCCAGGAGTGCCACCAACGTCACCCTCTGCTGAGCAGATCTGCCAGGCTCCACGTCCTACAGCCTTTAGCCCAGGTTTAGAAAGGGCCCAGACGTGGTTGGCAGGGGTAGAGAGATGGGCACCTCATCCTACCACGTGACATGAAATGAGGAGACCCTCCAAAAGGCTCCAGTGGAGCATCTCCCTCACCCCTTGGACCTTCTGCCAGCCAACTGACCCCTTAGTAATCTCTTCTAGATGGCATCTAATGGATCTGGGTGTCCAAGCCAAGTACTGAACCACCCAGATGACACCTCTGCTCACATCACCCAGGACATCTGCTGCCAGGCCACCCCAGAAGTCGTGGCTGAGGATGTTCTGGTCGTGCTGCCACAGCTCAGGTTCTCTCCATTCCTGCAAATCCAACAGGCCCTGGCTCAAAGCAGAGTGCCCAGGGTGGCCTCACACCCATCTCACCCCTCTGCTTGGAGATCAGAGCCCAGCTTCTCAGCCCTCTCCAAAGATCCCTCCAAGAGCTGGGTCAGAGGCCTGTGCTGAAGCCCAAAGACTTGTCCAAGGTCACTAGGAAGCCAGGAGGACATAGGGGATGGAGCAGAGGGTCAGCTGGCATAGAATCATGGGCTGGTTGGGGTTGGAAGGGACCTTGCAAGGTCATCTAGTCCAACCCTCTGCAGGGAGCAAGGACAGCCCCAACTAGAGCAGGTTGCTCAGAGCTCCAGGTTGGTTCCAGAGATGGTGCATCAACCACTTCTCTGGGCAACCTGAGCCAGGCTCTCACCACCCTCAGCATCCAAAATTCCTTCTCTCTAGTCTAAATCTCCCTCTTTTCATTTCAAACCATCCCCCCTTGTCCTGTCCCAACAGACCCTGCTCAAAACTCTGTCCCCAGCTTTCTGACAGACCCTTTTGAAGGACTGAAAGGCCACAGGAAGGTCTCCCTGGAGATGTTGGATGGATCCCATCCCTCAGGCGTGTCACAACTCATCTTGGTGCCATCCAGAAGAAGGAGGTGTGGAGAGTGGGGTGATAAAGGGAGACTGGGAAAAGAAATTCAATCAAAACTGATGAGGTCACAGCCTGGAGTTGATTCCAGCCTAGTCTCAAGGGAGATGGTCATCCTAGCTCCAAAAGATCAGCTTGCCAACCAAAAGCAGCCTGAGATGCTGCACAAACCTCTCCCTCCCATAACCTTCATGCCATTCTTCAGCTGATTGCTCCAGTCAGAGCCCTGCAGAGTTTGAGCAACAAAAGGGGGGTCAAGGAGGCCAAAAAACCCCCACAGGTCTTCTCCATCCTCAGCCTTTTTCTCCTACCAAGCTTCTCCACCAGCCCCATAACCACCTCTCCTCGTTTCTCCTCTAAACCATGGCTCGCCATCAAGGTGCCAACAGCCCTTCCAACCCCCCCAGCCTGTCCCCCCTGGAGTTGGGGGGTGAAAAGGTGTCACATAGGGGGTGACAAGGACACACCAAGGCATCCGAACAGAATATGACAGGACCAAAACTTTTGTCCAGGAGAAAGAGAAGAAAACCCCCACGGAGCCCCACGGAGACTCATCTCCTCCCTTCCACATTAAAGCAGCTCTTTGGGTTTGAACAGAATCTTGGGTTTTCTCCCCAAAAGCACGTCCCATTTCTGCCCAGAGGAGGTGTAGATGTGAAGCCACCCCTAGAAAACTCCACTCCCTGCAAAGATGGACCTGTCGCTGTGGTGGGATGGGCATGGAAAGCTCCAAGCTGGTCATTCGTGGCCTCCACACAACCAGAGATGTTTCAGGAAGCTGCTGGGGGATGGCAGGAGGAAGATCTCAGAGGAAGGACACAGGCAGGGCTGGTTCTTCATCCCAAGCCTCACCTCTCCCCTCTTGCCTCTCTCTTGAAGGACACAAGGGATGGTCCTTGCTCCCAGATGTGGTGGGTGATGGCACCACCCACTCCTCAAGGCACTGGGTGGCTGATGGCCACGACTGCTCCACTTCATCATGATTGGGTTCCATCAGAGCAGACAGAATCCTGATGGATCCCTCAGGAGATGATGGGTTCCACCCCCCAGGACCATGGGTCCTGAGCTCACAGACAGGCTCAGGGGGTAATGGGTTGACATCACCAGCCAGGAATTTGGAGAGGGGGAGGAGGAAGGGGCCTGGAGTTGAGACCTCCCCACATTCTGTAGGTGGAAGAAATCAACCTCAACCCAAAGCCCTTTCTCATGGCCCTTCCCTCTCAGCCCCCAAGGTTGGAGAGATCAGAGAGGGTTTGGGTTTTTCCTGAGGAGGAGGAAGTCTGGGCTCTGGTTTGGCAGGGGAGGAGCACGTCAGAGGAGAAAAGAGACTTGACAGAGAGGTTCAGGCTGCCTTGGCCAGCTTTGGTATGGGGTTCTTCTCAAAGAGAGGGGGTTGGTTCTTCTCAAGAGAGGGGAGAAAGCTTCCATGGCCTCCATGGTCTCCATAGCCTCCTTGTTTTCCTGCTGGAAAACACCCCTGAGCCTAAAGAGGTGAGGAATAGCTCCAGGCTGGGATGAAGAGTGAGATGAAGAGCAGGGGAAGGCTCCAAGGACACCTCGTTGAGGTCTTTCAGTCCTTCAAGGGCTGTGAAAGCTGGGGACTGATTTTCTAGCAGGGCCTGATGGAACAGGACAAGGGGGGATGGGTTTCAACTGAAAGAGGGAGATGTAGGCTGGAGAAGAAACGTTCTCCAGTGAAGCTGGTGAGCCCCTGGCCCAGGCTGCCCAGAGAGGTGGTCGCTGCCCCATCCCTGGAACCATCCTAGGAGAGGTTGGATGGAGCTCTCACCTAGCTGTAGATGTCCCTGCTCCCTGCAGAGGGTTGGCCTCAACCTTGCAAGGTCCTTTCCAACCCCAACCAGTCTATGATGGACACCAGGGATGCTGCTTTTCACAGCACCTCTTGCTTGGCCACCAGTCCATTTTGGAACCCTTGGGGCATCCTGGTTCCCTCAACCCCAGCAGCTCCTGGGTGGCAGGAGGCTGGAAACAAACCCAACCCATCAGCTGCCTTCTGGGAAAAGTCCCTGGTAGGTGGAACCCTTGAAAAGAAACAAGCCCCAAGATTGGGAAAATCTGGGGATGGACCCCCAAAGGGCTCAGAGGGGATGGATGAGAGGCTGCAGCTTGAGAGAGAAGGATGAGCTGCCCCCTCCTTGGACTGAAAGCCATGGGTGGCATCTCACAGGGCACCCAGGGAGGGGGTACCTGCCATGCCATGCCTCAACCCCTTCCCACCACCCTTCTCCATGGCTCAGGTGGGTTGCAGAGCCCTGGGTCCCTCCTGGCTTGCAAAATGATGTCACCATGGCATGGAAATCCCACTGCAAAGCCCCTGGGCATGTCCCTGCTGGTGCTGGGCCACCAGTTTGGCCCCAAGGGTTCTCCCAAATGCTCCTCCTCACCACCAGTGCCTGGTCACCTCTCTTTTCACATCCACCCTCCATTTGTGGGGTTCTCAAAGGTGCCCATCAGCTCTGCCCTGGCCTGGCACTGGGATGCAGAGGGGAATAAAACCATCCAAACAGAGGGTTTGGAAGGGGAGCAGTGTGGTGGGTGAGCTCTTCAGGGAAGGTTGGGGCAGCACTGCAATGGATGAGTTGGCCAATGGGACCTTGTGTCTTCTGAGGCCCCCACACCAGCAGCCCTCTCTCCTCTCCCCACTCAGCAGCTCTCTCCTGCACGTTCCTTTGCCCCATCTCCCCCTGAAGAGCTGCCCCACTTCTTCACAGTAGGGTTTCCTCACTCCATACACCTCTCCTCAGACTAGGGAGGTGGAGTAAAGAGCTGCTGCAACAGCCCCTGCAGCCAGCAGCTCCTTCCCAGGCAACAAACCCTACCCAGATCACGTCCTGGCATCAACCACCCCCCAAAAAAAACCCCCATCCTCCTCCTTCAAAGCTCCATCCAGCCTTCCCAACTCCTTGTTCCCAGCTCAACGCTCAGGAGGTCAAGACAGAAATCCTGGAGGAGCATCTTCCCTGCTGAGCCACATCCTGGCCAGCTCTGGGAAACGGTGCAGGCAGGAGGAGAGGAAGGAAACCCCTTGGATCCCCACCAAGCTGGACACGATTCTCATGGCATAGACCCAAATTCCAGGAGTTTGGGGGATTTTAAAGCCCCCCCTGATGCCAGGGGGTTGGGGCATCACCAAGGTATCATTCAACAACGCAGCAATGAGGAGAAGAAAGGGACCATGGAGCTTCAGGAGCTTGGGTGCTGGCATCAGAGAAGGTGATTCAAAGCTCTTCTCATAGAAGGTGATTCAAAGCTCTTCTCATAGAATCATGGCAGGGTTTTGGTTGGAAGAGACCTTTCAGATCGTCAAGTCCAACCCAGCACTGCCAGGTCCTCACTGATCCGTGTTCCTCACCCCACATCTCCACAGCTTGGAAACCCCTCCAGGGGTGGGGACTCCACCACTGCCCTGGACAACCAGGGAGAAATTTCTCCCAATGTCCAACCTAAACCTCCTCTGGAGCAACCTGAGGCCAGTTCCTCTTGTCCCCTCAAGGTTGTTCTGCTAGAGCCACTCACAGATCTCATTTTCTTCATTCCCCTTGACCCCCATAATGTTTTCTGAAGTCAGGGTGGTTATTTCTGGCACTGGATCTCCTTTGAGATCATTCCTCCTCCATGAGGAGCTGCACCCCAGCTCTTGGCAATGCCTGTAGGCAGCATCCAGACCATATCTGGCCAGCCAGAGAAGACCTTGACCACAAGCTTGATAATAAGTCAACACCAAGGGGGGAAATCACCACCCCCTGATATCCTGCTTGGTGCAGGAGTGGATGACTGACACCCTTCATGAAGAGAAGCAATGGGGAGGGGGGGAAGGTGCACCCAAAATCTCCTTCCTGCTGTGCCCAACCCGACCACCAGAATTCCCCTTTGGGGATCCCAGATCCCAGCTGGCTCCTGAAGGACACCCAAGCTTCACCCCCACCCTGGATGAGACCCAAAACAGCCCAGAGGAGAGCTTTAACCCTTCCAAAAATCCATCCAACCCACAGCCTGGCTTCACCCCAGCCTTGGCTAGGGGGATGGGGTGGCCACTAGCCCCCAGGAAGAGCCTCCACCAAGAGGGCTGATCATCCAGTTTCGAAGCTGATTGATGGAGAGGCTGATTTGGAGGTTAATTAAACAGCCCTATTCTTCTCTGAAGCCCTAGATAAAGAGAAAAGGGAGTAAAATTCCAGCAGGAGCAGATAATGAAGGGAATGAATGGCCACGGATCTCTATCTTATTTCTAGGAATTCATTAGGAGGGGAAGGAAAAAAGAGCCCGAGGTAAGAAGATAAAGCAGCTCATGTTTGGAGAAGGCTTTAAAGAAAAAAAAATACCAAATCTGGCAGGGCATTAACGTGCTACAAAGGGAGAAATCTTTCCCCAGGGATCTCCTGGCTCTGCCCGAGCAGGGGGGGGCAGCTGGGAGAAGGGCAGGGAGGTAGATAACCCTGTCATTCCCATTCTCCCCCCAGCCTTTCCTGAGGGATTATTCAGAACCCTGGGCTCTTGGCAGCTCTTTGCAGCCTCCAGCCCAACCAGCACATCCCCTCCTGCAAAACCAGGGAGGAAGGAGGAGGGTTGTGGCTGGAAAAGCCATTTGGGGCAAGTTGGGCTCCTGAGACCAAGGTTTGGGGGATGGTGGGCAGGTTCTTCTGCTCCACAGAGGGACGTGGGCCACTTTGGGATGTTGGTGAGCTCAAACCTATGGGCTTAAAGTCTGGGGGTCAGCTCTTGGACCCCAAATCCACGTGATTGCTGCACTGGTTTCAGCTCAGGATGTCTTAAGGCAGCTGTAGGACAACCTGGGGAGGTCTCTTGGCTGAGCAGTGCTCCCTGGAGGGAATTCCCTGCTTCTCCTGCTGGGTTTTCCCTGTTTCTAGGTGTCCCACCAAAGTCTTTGGTGCTCCCAAGCGTGGCTCTGAGCAGCTGTTTTCACTCTGGGGCTCTGGAGATCCTAAAACCTCCACAGCATCACCTCTCTGCCCCTGGCCACCTTGGGACAGGCAAAAGCAGAGCACAGCAATCCTGCCAGGCTGTGCTGTGCCTGGAGCAGATCCTGCCTCTTCCTTCCCCTCTTGACTCTCATGAGCATTCCTGGGGTTGGTTTTGGATGAAAAAACAGGTTTTCACACCCCACCTCCCTCCTCATCTGTAGCAGGACTGGAAAACACAACCACAAAGCCAACCCTCAGGCTGATCAAGCATCACAACCCCACTCAGGACAAATGTCATCCCAGAGTTCTTCTGCTAGAAGCTCCTGTGGTCTTTGAGGCACCAAAAATCCCTTGGTCCTCAGCAGGAGGAACTTGGAGAACCATTAAGGGCAGGAAAACCCCCCTGGCTTGGGCTGGCTGAGGACAAGCCCTTGGGACACCCCTTTTCTGTGCCCAAAACTTGTGTTTCCCTCTGCCCCCCCCTGCAAAATAAGTTGTCACCCAGCTCTGAGTGGGTCCTTCGTGTGCCTGGCCCTCCTCAGTACCAGCTAGCCCCAAATTTGAGCCCACCCCTGCCTGCTCCACACCCCTGAGGAGACTTCTGAGCTCCTCCTGCCCCCTCTCCATCCTGGGTGCAAGCAGGGGGGTCCAGGATGGGCCCCAGGAGCAGGCAGGGGGCACTGGCTGTGGAACCAGCTTCCCCTTTGAGGCAAGAAACTCATTGGAGAGGGGAGGTTCAGAGGCTGCACGACCAGGGAGATCCCAAATTGCCTGGAAAACACTCGTCCCAATAAGAGACCTGAGACCAGTAAGCCCCAGTGAGCACAGGGGAGCCCCAAGAGGTGCCCAAGAGGCAGGAGGTGAATCCAGCACCCCCTAATCCCACCTCTCCCCCCTTCCAGCTTCCATACAAAGAGCTGAGGAACGATTCTCTCCATCCCTCTCAGACCCACCAGCGTGGAGGAGGATCCTGGAGACCCTCAGAGGGCAGCAGCATTTCCAGTCCCCCCCAAAACAGAGCAGGGTGACCCCAGGGAAGGGAATCCCAGCACC
>NW_008629215.1:9195-9433 GCF_000691845.1 Merops nubicus
ATTAAAGGGAAAGAACACCCTCAGCTCGCAGCCCTGGGAGGACCTGGTGCTCTGGAGAGAGCTCAGAGCTGCAAACCCACCTCCCAGCAGGCACAAAGTCCCTTTCCCACCCCCAAAAATATCCCTAGATTCATGTTATGAATGAAAAAATCCCTTTTTTTTCCACGCAGAAGCCTCCAGGGGCTACAAAAAGCCAGGCAGGGAGCTGCTCCTGGGGTGGGGTGGGATGGAGAGGGGG
>NW_008629216.1:0-10123 GCF_000691845.1 Merops nubicus
CTCTGTCTCCATGGACTAGCCCAGGCAGCGGAAGGACCCTCAATTACGCCGATCGCCGCCTCGCCCACCGCCCAACTTGGCGGAACTTAGCGAGCAGGTGAGTCCCTGCTCGCCCCGCCGCCAGCTGGGGCATCCCCTTCAGCCGCCTGTCCCGAGGTTCGCGCCGCGTCTCGCCGTACGGAACGTCCCTTTCTTACCCCCGTCGTTAAGCACCGGCGTTTTGACTGCCCTGGAGCACGGCTTTTCTCTGTAGTATTTCCTGGGAGCTGGCAGCCATTGAAACGGGAAGGGAGCAACCGTTGCCGGGCTGCCTTCCCTCGGAGTGGGCAGGGAGCCTTCAGACTTCCTAAGCTTCCCGAAAACGCGGGGCTATGGTGTGACTCTGCTATTGTCCTTGTCCTTTAAAGAAGCTAGGGAGGTTGGGCCAGGCTTCCTCTGCGAGTTCACGCGAAGTTGTGTTGTTGAGCGAGGTAACACAAGGGATAAAATACTACTTTAAATAAAAAATAAAAGAAAGAAAGAAAAGGCCTGTCGCGGTGCTGCAAGCACCGGGTGGCGTTTGTCTGTACTTCAGCCCACCGGGGCACCGGCTGCTTCCGGCTTCTGACCTCCACCCAGTGCTGGCAGCAGAAGCAGCTGTTCTGTGCGTGCGAGGATTGAGGCCTGGAATTTTTTTCGTCCTATTATTTTAGCTTTATTTACTTGTGAGCTGTGTTAGCGAGGGACATCGCTGACACCTTTCACCTTCCCGCCGAAAAAGGCCCGACCGTCATCTCAGGTTACACCGGGCTCATCGGCCGGGCCTGTTTCGACTTAAGTAGGGTCGCAGGCTGGATGTTTGGATAATTAACACATCAGCAGTTCCACTTAGGTAATTTATTTTCTACTGTTTTATTTCTGGTCTGTGGCTGCTACGTACAGACCCTATGAGGAGAGTGCAAGTAAAATGTGTTATGCGCAGTTAGTGTGGGAAGTGGATTTTTTCCCCTTTGTATGCTTTTTTTTAAGGAAGGGAATTGTCCTTGTGCATTTCTAGGGAGGGAGTTTAAGGCTTGGCATTATAGAGGATCCATGGTGTTATACCTGCTTAACTTCAACATTGGCTTTTTTTTCTGTGTGTAGAAAATACCACGATTTTACACTTTCAGAGTATCTGCATAAGGTTATGAAATATATATGTAATTTTACCTCATGTACTTAAATGCAGACTTGGTGGTTTCATTTTGAGCTTTTCTGAATTAAACAAACAAAAAAAGCCAACAAAACAACCACTGTAATAACAAGATAAATTATTTGTGTTGGTTTTCAAGGGTGGTGGTGGAGGGAAGGGTATTTTAAGATAAATGGCAGGATAAGATTTTTCCTGAACTGCTTTATTTTTTGTTGTTGTTGTTTGGCTTTGTAGTAGGTTGGTGTTTTTGTTGTTGTTGTTCTGTTTTGTTTTGTTATAGGGACCTCACACTTGTGACCGAAACGTCTGGATAAAAAGGAAGGAACCGAACTCCTAGAGAATGGAAGTACAGGATGTATCTTTGTAAAATGCTCATTGGGATGATGATGTTTTGTCTGTCTTCATCAGTGAGTTAGGAATCGGTAGTTGCATGATCTTAGGATTTCCTGAGCCACTTTATACTTGAAATAAATGTGTGAGACTTTAAATGCATGAGCCTTTAAATGCTTGGGTGTGGATGGCTGAGTTAGTACTACTATCTACTTGATAGAGGAATTGTATGGTGAGAGGAGTCAGTTGGGAATTCAAGTCCTCATTGGTGTGTAGTAGGAAGGAGCTTATGAGGAATGAGCTTCTTTGCATCTTTTTTCTTTTTATCCTTTCACCAGCGACACTGGAAGAAGGTACTTTTAGGGTGTGATGTATGTCCTTTTGGCTCTGTTCTTGTGGGGCGGAGAGAGAAGAATGTAGTGATGTTGTTTATCCTTATAAGACTTTCACGTTCTAAATAACAATGCCACTGAAAAGGCAGGTTTTTTTAAATAGCTTTCCAAAAGTTTGGAAATACAGTGTTAATAGTGTTAAAGAACAATGTAGAATTAAGATACATGGTTGGCATTTTTCTTTATTTTTGATTTCACTCATAGATGGACTTGCTAAAGGTGACGTCTAGAACTAAATCAGTTCTGGATTTGTCTGACATTTAGCACATGTGCCTATATCGAATTGGGACACTTTCTTTGGTATTGAAGATGTAACTTTTCACTCTTGGATGTAGCAAGAAAATTGTTGATGTGGTGTGTTATGAATTTGGCCATGTCTGGATGCAAATGTGTACATAATCTGGATGAAGAGATTTAAGTTGCAGGCTAATTTCTAATGAATAACTGAGGAATATGCTTTTTGATCCATTATAGATTGTCTTATTTTCAGGCTGACCTCTGATTTTCTTAGGGGGTAGTTATATTTAGGTTATGAAGCCTTGGTGTGTGGCTTCCAGTTGGCCATTACCAGTAAATGTATCAAACCCACTCCCCTATTTTTCCTTCTGCTGACAAACTCCTACAATCAGTTATAGTCTTATCAAGTTTTTCATCATGTGTTAGGTGTGGCACAGTTGGAGCACTGCTGAGCTCAAACTAAATAAACTCATGTTCTGATCTCACCGTATTAGATTGAAAACATCACTGACATGTGAGATGTGTGTGTAGGGGTGTGTGGAAAATGCCGCTGTCAGAGGTTGATGTTCACAAAGGAGACAGAGGAGCCCTGTAAAAAAAATACTTTATTCGAATAGAGGGAGAGTCTACAGGCATATCCCGGTGGGGTCTTTCAGTTTGGCTGGGGGACACAGCCCCCTTTTTACCCTAATTTCCTGGCCACAAATTTCCCTCCTCCTTTCCCCATTGGCTGAGGTACTGGGAGAGTACAGGCTTCCTGGTCCGCCTATGACATGTACTTCCCTTCATTCACATCATATACATCGTATGTCTCATTAACTTCATTTTATGCCTCCCCTGGGAGGAGAAGTTACTATGTGTAAGTTCATTAAGCATGCGTACTAGTTCCTAAAGTTCAGAGGTTTAGGCTAGCCAAACTTCTTGGGGTAGGTGTCTGGTTTTGTTTAGTTTCATTCAAGTCCTCTGGGTCTTCTTGTTTGGTTCTTTTTCTATGTAAAGCGACCATTCTATCACCTTGGAGCACCGGTGATTGCACCTCTCCACTCTACAAACTGTTCCCTTATTGTGAAGACACATTCCTCATGTTTGTTTCTGTTCTATCAGGGGGAAGTGGAGTTCACAGAACTATTCCTAGGGATCCTCCCTTTATGTCACTTTACAAAAAAAAATTCCACGGGGTGGGGTATAGCAAAACGTGTAGGTTTCAGACACCAGACAAAGGAGACGTTTATGCCTCGTATGTGAATCGAGCATGTTCTTGCTTGCGGGCCTTTTGTGCCTCGCTGCTACACACTGTGACTTCCTGGGTCAAAACTTCCTGCTTCTAGTAGAACAGGCTTTTGTACTTCAGGATCTGTGGTGCATTTGGAAGGCTAACAGGCTACAGTTCACAAAATCCATGAACATCTTATTGTTCTTTATGCTGAAATACCTCAGATGAAGTAAATCAAACCCTCAAACAAGTATTTTCGTCAATGTTCAGGCTATTTCTAAGGGAGAATTAAGAAATAGTCCTTTTCTAGGTGGCTTCTGGTTATACATCCAACAGACAGTCGTATGTCTTCCTCACTAGTATTGCACAGTCCTAAGATCTATGGCTCTTCTAGAGCTGTACTGTTGGTAGCTTGTGTGAGGGTACTGCTGTAGCTTTCCTGCCCTTAGCACAGCCTGGGCAGGAACCAGGATTCCTGACCCTCTGGCTAACACTTTGCCAAAACCAACTGATAAAGGCAAGGCTAAGAACAAAGTCTCAGATGATCAGAGTAAAGCTCATCAGGGTTAGGTATATGTGGGTTTTAAAGTTTAATAGTTTGGGTCCCCTCCAGAAGGCTGAGAATCTGGTTTTAATCTAGCAATCAAAAAAAAAAAAAGCTACTTAAATATAGTTACATGTTTTGTATTTGATTTTTTTGGCATTGTAGGACAGCTTCTCTTTATTCTGGATGACTGAACAAAACCTGTTTTCAGTATGGTCAGTGAGCTGAAAAATCGTTGTTGGCTAAGTTCTTCTATTTTAGGCATATGACAGGTAACGATTACAGCAAAAGATTTAACCTGCAGAAAATGGTGATCCTCACATATTGACAGGATTGCAATATTTGCAGTTGAAACCACTGGCTTGGATGGCCAGCCTTTCACTGACCTTTACCAGTCTGACATAAATCTTGGAACTGAAGAACTCTGAGAGAGAAGTATCATTCTGCTCAATTATTCACACTTAAATTCTGTTATTACTTATGTGGAAAACTTTTAGCAAATGAAAATAAAATATGCTGGCTACAAGAGGAACTGTATCTAAGCCCAGGGCTCTTAGCAGGGTTTAGAAGTAAGTTTATTTTCCTTTCTGGTTCAGAGTTTGAAAGGGGGAGACCAGCACTTGTTTTGCTTCAACGTTTCCTGTCTCTATTCCTTTTTGCGAGCAAAGGAACAGTGATTTATGCCTTTCCTTGTAGTAAAGCTTATATGAGGTAAGTGTAAGTGAATTAATTTTGTTCTTACTCAGAGTGCCTGTTTGTAGGTGTTTCTTCTGAGAGCTGTTTCTGTGTCCTCGTTTTTAGAAGTCTGTGCAAAAGCTGAAAATGGTAAGGCTGTCTTGTTCCTTAATCCGAACCCGAATGTGAAAGACAGGGGTGTAATGAGCATAGGGATATGCCCTTGATATTTGCAATAAGTACTGTTGAATGCTGTCCTGGTATTACAGAGTGTAGAGCAGGCATTTATAACAAATTGATAAAGGTTTCCTATGTGAAGGCCTGTGCTGAAGCCCCCCTGTTGTAGTTTGGGCTCTTCCTTTGGCACGAGGAGGCTCAGGCACTTGGTGAGTTTGTGAGCATATGAGCTTTTGGCTTTTTTTATTGGTCGTTTTATTTTGGCAATTTGGCAACAGAATCATTCCGTTTCAGGTAGGTTGCTAGCATACAAAACTGAACTTGTTCGTATGGCCTAACAGCCCTTTCCAGAAACCTTTTTTCCTGTTTTAAAGGTTTGTTTCCTGCTCAAAAATGAAATACTTGGTAGTTGAATCTCTGTGAAAAGGTGTTTTCTATAAATGACTGACAGACTTCGAGGTAACAAGGCAATTTCCAGTTGCTGCAGTTGCAGCTACAGGAGGCAGAGTGAAGCACGGTATTCAGAGGCAGCTGACTGCTGTAAATTTCAGTATTTCAAAAAGAGCGTGATTTGTTCTGATTGGCAAGAGTTGTCTGGTTGCTTTGGGGTACAAAATCGATGCTGAAACATACACACTGACATCTAGAAGCTCTTGGAATAGAAAACAAAGGGAATAGCCTCGAGTAACTCGCATCTGAAGGAAGACACCTGTGATCTTGGACTTTGATCTCTACCTGACAGCAGCCCTCGGACTTCTGGGATGTGGAGCTGATTCTCTTGATGCGCATTTCTTTCCTCTCAACATTTGTTATTAAATGGTGCTCAGGGAAATACTTAATGTTGTGTGGAATACAAATGCAGTGGTATAGCTACATATAATAAAGGGTACAAAACAGCAAAGCTTTCTGCCCTGCCTGGAGTATTAAGTTACTTAAGTTAGTCTGTGTGGCAAGCCAGTGGAGGAAGGTTCATCTGAAAACTTGACAGTTATGGATAACCAGTTAGCGAGGTGACTCGGCAACAAGGTGGCTTTTTTTTTTTTCAAAGTGAATGGCTCGCTGAGGTTGCAAAGGATATTCTGACAAAGTGGTCTTAGCAGTGGCTTTTTTTCTGCAAAGGAGAAGGGAGTTCAGCTGAAAGGAGTGCAGTTGTGGGGAGTGAGAAGGGAAGGTGTTCTGTTCCGATCTGAGTTTTTTTTCGTCTGAGCTGTGCTGCTTGTGTAACTAGTCATGCTGTCAGTGTGTTTAAGATTACGGTTTCCTGTGTGCTTGTGTTTTTCTTTTTTGTCTGGAGGTGTTATCTTGCTTCTCAAAAATCACAGGTTAGATAGCTTTTGTGTCTAAACTCTGCACCTTCTAATTCTGTTGGTGCATTTGCTGTTAGCTGTTGCCTAGACTGACATGTGCATTGGCCAGTGGTGTCACTTCACGGCCTTTGGTGCCCTTGTCTTTAATGGCACCGTGTTGTTTTTGGCATAATCCCAAGAGGTGGAGGTTTTTCCTCCTTCCCCTGGGGCGGATGCAGATTATTCCACTGAGACAGTCGAGGGTTTCTCACGACCCGCCTGAGCACTGGCTCTTGGGGGGAAGGGGTGGAGCTGTTCAAGCATGGGTTTGGCCTGGAGCAGCTTTGGTCTTTCTTTTTCCTTGCCGTAGCGTGCGGGGTAGCTCTGCGAACCTACCTCTTATGTCTCTTGAAGCATTAGCTTATTTCCGAGTCTTTTGGCCGAGGTATCTAGTCTGCTGAAGAGCTGGCAGTGGTTAGCATTGTCAGGTTTTCGGTAAATGCCGTTTTGTCACATCTCTAAAGTTTTCCAGTGCTGTGTTAGAGGTTTACCTGCTAGTTGTTTTTTGAAAGTGCACAAATGTGTTTCTTTAGCAGGAAGTCAGTTGTTTGGGGGTATAATTACACAGTTGTTGAGCTGTCTGTGTGGCCACAAAGAGCTGCTTTCTCTTGTGGCCTCCGTGCTGGTGATTGTCCTGCTCCGAACGTGAAATAGGGTTCTCCTGAATGTGTTGTGAATGTAATTGGTGTACAAGGTAGAGAGGGCAGAAAAACAAAGCAAGCTTTGAATGCGTCATCCCTAAACCCAACGCGCATTAACACCCAATTCAGTAGCATCCCCTGCTGCTGTGGGAGAGTGTCTCATTTGCAGTGAGCGTTCCTCTGGGGCTGGAAAGCATAAGTCCTGTCACTGAGGGTGGGAGGAGGGAAAAAAAAAATTGATGTTTTATGGATTCAGGTCCACATCACATCTCCATGACTTGAAGACAGCATTGTTTAACCAGAAAAAGTGGTGAATGTAGCTAGTATTGTACAGATACGTGTATTAATTTTTTAGCACGCTCACTACCAGAGATCAGGTGTCAATGCTGGCATTCTATTTTTAACTTAGAGATTACTTTGATCTGGTTTAAATTGTTAAAATACATAATAATAATTATTTACATTATATATAAATACCTTTATAAGAGCATTCAGTGTAAGGCTGAGAAGCGTGGTGTGAATGAGGACCGGCTGCATGTCCTACCCAAAACAGGGAATGCTTTTAAGGAAAAAACCTGCAAAACTCATTACTTGTTTGTCATTTCTATATTACAATAGTTAGTCCCCTGGTTTTCTCCCTTATGAAAAAGAAAATAGAGGGATATCTTTTTTTTGCTGAAATGTAACTGGAGACTGGCACAAGTGGCATTTCTGGAAATGGAGCAAAGCCATAAAATGTGTAAAGGTTTAGGATGTCCTTTGAAGAAAGAATGGATTTGTCAGCAAATACAGTTGGTGTCTTCATGTCTTTTCTGCTTTAAGTTGTGACTTATTTTTGTGTTATCAAGTGGTATAGTAAATAGAGGACCCATTTTTTGTTGTTGTCTTTTTCTATTGTCTCAGGTCTGCCTCTGTGCCTCCAGCTTCATCCGTTTCACTGTGTAAGCTTCCAGTGTGGTGTAGCTGTGGTGCTGGTGTAGGCTGATATTGCAAGGGTGCTGTATTTCCATGAGCAATCTCAGAAGCTAGCACTGCTTCTGGCATTCCATCATTGTTCTCTTGCCACCTTCTAACTGCACCGACACTGGCATTTGTATGAGCTCTGAGGAGGTAAATTGGAAGGCTTAAAACTGTTTTCTTCTTGGTGCATGGTACAAGATCACAGGATTGATCTGAAGATCTGCTATATGATTTGTTGTATGATTGCTTGCTTCACTGAATAGGATGATTAATGGTTGTGGATTTTAGAAGGAGGTAGGGAAATGGATCAGGACTACATATGGTAGTAGTACTGGGTGAGTCTGGAAATTCAATGTGACCTAAGTCTAACTTGTAAAGTTAACATTTCCTGAGGGTCAAAAGAATTTGTGGACCTAGATCTAGAGATGTGCATTAGTGTTCCAGGTGTTCTTGCTCTAGATCTAGCATCTCTGTCTGTGAAGATTTCCCTCCATATCCAAACTGGATTAATATATCACAGCTCCTGTTTTATGAGAGTTAAAAATCTATAGACTATGAATATCAGTGCTGTAGGATTTTGAAAGTGTGAGTGGAATCTGTGGGTGCAGAAATACTTCAGAAATGGCAGTAGCCTGTTGATGAATCACTACATAATTTTTCTCCTTGCTGTTGCTGTAAACACCAAGCCAAAATTACTTATTCTACCGAAGCAGCAGGGCTCTTGCATTTAATTTTTAGAAATTCCTGTTATGAGTGGGCAGTTACTGTCAGCTGACACGATGTGACTTGCTTTGTCTGAAACACAGTAGAGAAAGTTACTAGTCTCTGCTGCCCACATACTACTTTAATCTTTAAAGTGTTTTGCAGTATTGTGTAATCATAGTTATGTAGTCTGTGATGTAAATTAAATGAAATACTGATGTAGCAGATTTTTATGCTGGTAACATGATAGGAAACATGACTGCTTTTAGTATTAATATGGGGAAGGTGTCTGTTTGGCTTTGAGTGGGTTGCTTGGCCTGTTTATTTCTAGGGTTAGGGGAAAAAGTGAGACACACCTACACATTAGATTTATTGTGTCAGAATGTCAGTCCCACACCAGCAGTGATTATACTGCTCCATATGGCGTTTGGTGGTCCATCAAGATAAACTGAAAGACTCTTGATGGGGATAAGCAAAGAGTAAGTCAAATCAGCTCTTAATACAGGCAGGTGTTTCAGAAGGTAAAATCTGTGTCAGGACTCACATGTTTTTATAGGACAGCTTCTTCCAACAAGGAAGCACTAGTGGCAGTACTAGGCACCCTGTCACTTCAGAGCATTAAAAAAACCCAACAACAACCAAACTCCCAAAAAACACATTTTGCTTTCTCATTCTGTAAAAATTATGTGATTGGTATTTACTGTGACCTCTTGCCAGTTTTATCAGAAACTGGGGAGAAATGGCTTATGAGCTGGCGATCACAGCTGTGAGGTAGGTGGGAAGTGGTGCATATTAGTTAAGGGTATTTCTGATGCTTTTATTCCTATGAATAATGTCACCAAAGTTGGGACTTAAACAGTTAGATATAAGTCCTGATGCCAGGGAAGACAACAAAAAGTAAGACTTTAGACTCTGTATTTTAGGTTCTGAAATGGTATATTTGCCTTTCAGTCTCAGATTCTATCCTAAGCCTCTTTGTCTAGTAGAACACTATTTTTAGGGAAATTATGTGCTAGCTAAATGCCATCTACCACCTCTTTTGTAGTGGTAGCAGCAGCAAAAGCAATGTTTCTTAGTATGTGTTTTGCAGTTACTGCTCCTGTCTTTCGCCAGGATCCTGGTTTTCTCAGGGCGGGAGGCAGAACAGTTGTGGAGTCCTCACTGTGCCTGCATCTGGAGAATGTTTGCACTGGCAGCCAGTGTACTGCTGTGTGTCTCCATTTAAGGGGTCAGGGCAGGACCCCACGGAGCAGAATTTGTGCTCCCACTCCCTATCCCTTAGTTTTCCCCAGATGGAGAGATAAACAAGGGAAGTCAGGAGTAAGAGAGACGATTGGGAGTTAATAAAAATAAAGTATATTGTTTAACTGGGAACAGAAAGCAAGAAGGGAGGTAGATATACACACAAAGATGGAGGGAAAAGGAAGTAAATACAAGCTGTACAAAACTGGATCTGGGCTGGCGCAGGATCGCTCGGCACCGTGTGGATGCAGCCCCGCTGTGCTCTCCCACCTCCTGCCTCTTTCGCCAGTGTGGAGAGGAAGAGGAAGGGGGAGGGAATAACCGCTCCCCTCCCCCCCCTCCCCGGGACCCTCTGGGTCCTGGTTGTCGCCTGTCCCGCCCCCAACCCTCAAACTACAACACTGTGGTACAGGCTTTCACTGATGCGTGTGGAGTCTTGCACTCTGCTCAGCTTAGTGGAATTCTGCTGTTGTCTCCTAGTGTCCCCTATTCT
>NW_008629216.1:10154-32932 GCF_000691845.1 Merops nubicus
CAAACACATCAGATTTACCGACTTGGATGAGCATATGACTGCTGATCACTGAAATATAAATTGCCCTTTCAAGCTAGAGACTGAACTGGAGAAATGGATAACATCGAGTGTTTGTTCCTTCTCTTGTATTCTCTCAGTTGAAGGCTTTTAAACAAGTTATCTTTACTGTGTCTCATAATAGTAAGATTCCTAAATATCTGCGAACCTGCATGAGTTGGAAAGATCAGTAACTAAAAGGTGAACCAGGGCATGAGGAAAAAAACTCTATACTTCTTAGGAATGTATATTGCAAAACTCAGTTTGTGTGTGTGACTGGCTCACAACTAAGAAAGTCCTTTCCAGTCACTGCCTGTACTGCCATAAAATACAATTTCCTTTGTTTCAAGAAAGTTTAAGTACTTTTTGCTATACATGAACGGTAATAATTAGGGCCTAATTATAAGATGAGGCTTTGGAAGGCAAAAGAACTGTGGCAATACCACATTCAGCTGTTACTGGTGAATGTTCACACTCTAGCCTGACAAATTTTGCAAACATCGTTTCTGTAAGAATGTGCAATGTATCCTTTAATCTTTCTTCAGACTGCCGTTTCTCTGAAACCAGCTGACTGGTTTACTGTGTGTTGTATTACTGGGGCTGCAGGCGAAAAAATATTTGTGACTAAATTCAGTTTTAGTCTGTCTTGTATGGAATGTTTTACTCAGTCTTGTATGGAATCATATGGACAAAGTCCTTTTAATGTGTTTTCTGTTGTTACTGTGTCTATCCAGATACATTACCTACAGACAATTTTAGTGCTAAGCAACCTGTATAGGTAGCATATGCCTGAAGGCTACTTAGGTGATGGCAGGCTTTATTATATACAAATTAATCTTCATGTCAAGTAGATCAGTATGACTTGTATAATACCTACCAACTTTCAGTATGATCCAAAATTTCCTCTTAGGCACATGCAGGCCATTTTAGTTTGAGAAAAAACAGAAATTGTTAATTCTTGCAATCTTCCTTCAGCATGCCAAGTCATGTGATTTTTCCAGTTGTTTTTTCTGTATCTACTTAAGGTGTCAAGTGTTCTGCCAAAATGTATTCTCCTTAGTTTTTCTATGTAGTTTCTGCATTTCTGAAAACTATTTCCATTTGGTTGGGCAGCAAAGAAACTGTCTGGGCTTGAAGAGAGACAGGGGATGTGTCTGGACCAGAGAGGTACTCTCAGTCCCTCCCTTCCAGATGGAAGCCAAGCCTGGTATGGGGAGACCTCTGGAAAAGAAAATCAAACTGTTTGGGATCCCTGTCCATAGTCTCATGGGCTGGAGATGCGTGTTGTGTGTTCTTGATATCTGTGTGTGTGGTTTTAGCTTCAGGGGGAAAAAAAAGTTTAAGGCAAAACTTGAAACACTTCTGTTGAGATTTCAGAAAATAAGCTTCTTCAATAAGACGTTCATGGTAGTACTCCATAATTGTCCGGGAAAATAATTGGCATTTCACCTGAAAGGTAAAGGAAGTTGTTCATTTTTTCAAATGGGATTCTCAAAGCTTACAGGTGTTTGTTTCTGTTCTTCCATTCAGTGGGATTGTGTTTTACACCCAGGTCCAGATTGCTGTCCAGAAAAAAAAAAGTAATTTTCCTTCTCATAACTGTGGCTGTGGTGGTTGTCTTCAGTTCCATGGTGCTTGGTTCCAGACTTTGCTAGATAAGCTTGGTTTTTGCATGCTGTATGTGAATGTCCATGTCAGCGCAATCCTTGAACTCTTTTTCTTAGTTAAGAGGTGTTTGATAATTCTCTATGCTTGCTTCCCTGTTGAGAGCCTTACATTGACATCTAATGGAAGGAAAGCATTGACTTCAAGTGAGTCAAGGATTGAAACACGCAACTGCGTCTGCATTTGTGTGGTCAGCTCTCTAGAATGTGAGAGTCTGTGCCAGTCCTCTGTTTTCCTTCCTCCAGCCCTCAGTTTAACAGCTTGTCCTTTGTTTCTTCTACTGTGCATGACATTTCTGCAGGGGTGGTTTAGTTATGACTCTCTGAAAGCTGTAGTTCTGAAACATTTGAGCAACAGTTGCAGTTGAACCTTATCTCCAGTGTATGTAAGGAAGCAAGAAAACTGAACTCTGCAGAGCACATCATCTGTTTAATGGTGTGGCTTTTGTTCATGAGAAAAAAATATCTTATGGGGTACTGCTTTGGTAAAGAAACTTTAAAGTATGGAAAAGACAGAGTCTGGCATTGAATTCAGCAATCTGTAGACACTGATGTTTTCCCGGTAACCACTTCTAAGGTCTTGTTAGCTGGGTTGTTGGATGTGCGATTCACAAAGTGTTTGTTTATTTAGACTTTTGCCTAAGTCCAGGCAGCCATCTGTGTTAAACAAAATTGTTTTGAAGCTCTAAGAACGTGGATGACCGTCAACTTGCCCATGCAGATCTTCCTAGGCTAACTGTGTAGCTAGTTTCCTTTTTGGGTGCCCCTCCTTGTTACCATGTAAGGGTGCTTAAACAAAATGGGATTGGCAAGCTACAAATACTTAAAAAGGAGTTTATGGTCAGCAGAGGTTTCTGAGCTGACTTTGAACATACTTTTGAATGGTGTTTGCTACAGGTTACTGTAGTCCCTTTCATAATAGAACAAAAGATATCGTGAAAAAAAAGTTAATCTTTAATTCTCCTAATTCTTCTGTGCAGACCCTGTGCTATAGAAGATGCACTACTACCGATATTCTAATGCAGAAGTCAGCTGTTGGTACAAATACCTGCTCTTCAGCTACAATATTGTCTTCTGGGTGAGTAAAAAATGTAGAGACTGAAATAGTTTCAGGCATAGCTCAGTTTTATTAACTTCCTCCCTCTGTTCAAGAGAACAGGCTGAAATATTTACCTGAAACCAGGAAGCTGATATATGGTATGTCCCAGGTATTTTGGTATTGAAGAAGTCTGTCCCATGTTAAAAAGTAATTATTACTGAAAACTATATGGCTGCTGATTCCTCACAATCTTGCCCTTTCTTGCCTCTTCTTCCTGTCTTACCTTCTGAGTGAAGACCAAGGAGTAGAGCAGATAAAACTAATTTTCTTGGGTTTGTTTTGTTTTTTTCGTTTTTTGAAACTGAGGAGGGAAATGTCTGATTAAAGGATTTGTCAAAAGGATATAGTATAGTCTCTACTGTTGCTGACAAGCCTCTGTCTTTTGAATGATGGAGGCTATCAAATACTAAATGCTGGTTGTGTTTGGGCGGAGGTTAAAGCTACCTTTGAGTGCACTTAAGTGATGTGTTAAGTTGCTTCCCTGTTAGAAATTGCACCAATATCTCCTTTCAGGTCATCTTCGATCTGTGTTGGGATGGTGTAGTTTACAACTATGTAAGACAGTAGACAGTATGCAGAAGAGAAGAAAGGAACTGCCTCAGAGATCTGTCAAGAGCTAGCATTACAATATTGTCAAGATCTTAAATGTCATGCTCTGTGAGCAGCAAGATTATAGGCAAGCAACAAGCCTGCCTGTAATGGTTTTTTAGAATTGTGAATGTGAAAAGGGGGCAAAACCAGAGGTGTGGACAGTCATGGGGAAGTGCAGATAGAGTTGCCTGGTACTAGCAGCTTGGATTAATGTGCTGATGGAAAGTTAAAATATTTCCAAGTACAGATAGTCTTTTCTAAAGATGTTTAGATTTCTTGAGAGCTGAAAGGATTGTCTAGTAAGAATGAAACTATGGTATGTGGTTCAAGGAACTTGTTCAAGAGTAAAAATTGATTCTCCTCATCTTAACTCACCTGAGATCAGTAGACATGATAGAGAAGATTGCATTAATTCTGTTTACTGTGATTCCTTAAACCATGCCAACTCTTTACTAAAGTTTAAGATAAACAGAATTATTACCAAAATCAATGTTTAACTTCAGTAAAAAAACTGGTTTAGTATTTGAATGTAAATTGCAGGCTGCAGAATCTTGTTTGTACTTGTCATAAGCAAGGTATTTTGCTTAATTAACCAATGTAAACTTCTGGTAAGCTAGGTTTGTGTTTCTGCATATTTTGGCTGCTTTGGCAGTATTTAAGGTAGAAAATAGGCTTTTTTGAAAGCTGCAAGTATGACAGACAAAATTCTGAGTTTAGAATCGTACAAAATCTAGGTTTGCTGGAACTCCTGGAGGTGATCTTGTCCAATTTTCTGTTGAAAGGAATACTCATAGGGTAGGAAATCACTGCTCAAAGAAGAGCTGGGAGTCGTGTGATCTTCTTACTCATCAGTTTTCTGCTGTCTTCAGCCTAATAAAAATGTTAGAAAGACATGTAACACAGACTGCAATGTTTGGGAATCCTTGTTGTTGGGTATTTCGTGTTGAAAACCACTGAACTTTTTGCTGCTGTTGCCACTTCTTGTTTACTAGTGTGATGTTTTAACAATAGCATTAAACCACAGGGGATTTTTATCCTTGTGAGGATAATGGGGCAGAAAAGATGTGTGTGGTTTGTGTAGGAACTTTTTTTCCAGTGAAGAGTTAATGTGTCACAGTACTGTCATAGTGCAAATGTTTGTTAGTGATGATTTCCTTACTATCCTCCCAAGAACTGAGGATTTGCATCATGGCCTCATGTGTCAACAAGTATGTACTCAAAGCCCACCAGCTCTGTAGGTATTTTTCTTCTATGTAGAATAAAAACTCCCATGTACCAATAGTGGAGTGTGATGCAGAGAGAAGCAATGTTTGCCAGGCTGTTCTGCTTTTCAGAGAAATCAATTCCTAACTGGGCGGATGCTCTTCAGCAGAGAGCTGGGGATATATGAGAAATGGACAGACTCTTTGGTCATGGATATGTTAGGATGGTTCTAGATGTCTGCTTTTTCTAGCGAGTGTCTCATGAAATAGCGTATATTACTCATTTTGATGAGTACCTTTGAAAAAACCTTTGAAAAACTGAAATATTTTGTGTTTACTGGGAAAACTGTTAAGAATTTGCCTCCAGCTTTTTCACAGGAATTTTATATCTTCCTTTCTGCAGAATCACATTTAACTTCTGTGAGAATTTTTTTTTTTTACTGTATTCTCCTGAAATGAATGATGAAGATCAAAGGGTTTTTCTCTTGCTGCAAGAATCATTTTTAAAGAGATGCAGAAAAAATTGAGGCAAATTGGAAATACAGCTTATGTGTTGCAGCTGATCTGTTGTCTAGAGGAACTGGTGTTCTGAACAAGTACTAGTAAGTAGTCTTGGTAGCTTGCTCAACAAATGATCCGAGGCTTCTGCTGAGAAGTTATCAGGCTGACGTAGTAAATTATGTGTAACTGCAGCTCTTTGATAAGAGCTTGGCACGTTTGTAGAACGAGCCACATACGTAAATGTTGAGTGGGACGGTAGACACTCCTATGGGCAATGCATGAGCTGACACAATGATTCAGGGGCTTATGACATCCTGCTGGCTTGGATGACATCTAACAGTCTCTTAATTGTACAAATCCATCCTGTGTAGAACAGTAATTTTTCTATGTGCCTTAAAAGTACTGGAGGACTAGAAAAGCAACAGAGAAATAACCATCATTTGAAAAAGCAGCATTTAAGGAGGGAATGTTAATCTTGATTCAATTCTTCTGGCTTGCAAGATAGGTGTTTGTGGGAGCTTGTTTCATGAGTGTTTCTGTTAGTGAGGATGGCCACTATATAATGGATATAAGGGATGGTATTTAGATGTGTAGACAGCCTTTTACCCATTGGAGCTGTTACTGGAGGTGTGATGGTAGCTTACCTCTGTCTCAATTCAGGACAGTTTATTCACAAGCCAGGTACTTTGCTTGTAAGTAAAGAGTTGCATTTGTTCTTCTGTCACTCTTACTAAAGTTGCATGTTAACTTCCCCATTGTAGCTCTAAAGATACTATCAGGGACTGTGTAAACTTCAAAGTTAAAGCATATGGTCATTTAGTGACTAGTTTACAGAATATTTAAGCTCTTTAATGGGTGGTTTCTTCAGAGTGTCATGTTTCAAATTACAGTCCACATAGAGTGGGGTTGAACAACATATTGTGCTCAGGACAAATAGGACTATTTCAGTAATGGCAGAGTCATTGTTTAAACAGCCTTTAGAAATCTGTAATTCTTCATTCTTTGAAGTTGTTTGGCTTTTTTTCAGCTGGGCAACTTGGCGATGGAAGGTTCAACTGTGATGGCTTGGAGTTAGTTGTGTACGACTGGGTTGCAAAATAACTTCTCACTTCTCTATTCTTTTTGCTTGGTTTTCCCTTGTAAGAAAAGGAATGGACATTATAGGAAGACTGTCTTCCTAGGCATGATTTTAACTACTTTTTTCATCTTGCTTTTAAAGTGTGCTAGTTTTAACTTCTCCAGGTACCTTTGTTTTAATGAGTAGTGATGAGGCCCTCTTGCAACCACTAAAATATCCCTGCAGGGAGTACTCACAAATTTAAGTGAAATTGCCCTATTCCAGCAAAGCTGGTCCTCCTTTTGAATTTTAAAGTTGGGAGTTTTCTTGGTTGGCCTTTTTTTTTTTGTTGTTTTTGGGTTTGGGGTTTTTGGTTTTGGGTTTGGGTTTTTTTTTTGTTTTTTTTTTTTTTTTTTTTTGAGGGGGTGTGGTGGGAGGGGAGAGGTTGATGTTTTGTGTGTGTTTTTTTTTGCCCAAAATAGCTTCATTTGTCATAATGAAATTAAGAGACTGCAGTAATACAAGGTGAAGAGCTTGGTTCTGGCACCTTTCTATTCTGAGTCGGTTTGTAATTGAGTGAGTGTGTCTGTGAAAGCCTCAGTGGAGGGAGGAGACAGGAAGTGGATGACAGACCCCAGGGGGAGTGCAGGGGTGCCCTGTTTTGGGGTGCAGCACTGCACTATGCCTTCCAACTTGCACTTGAGAAGTGTGGGCCAGGAAATAAAAGGCAGTGCCTTAATCACCTGGTTTTCGTGCTTGCTTTGTCTCTAGTTGAAGGATTTTTTTTTTTTTTTTTTTGAGGTAGTACAAGAATTAAGCCTCAGCCAGGACATGCAGTTCTTCATGTCAGTGAAATAGTCCTGTGTGCTCTGCCAAAGGAGTTGAGATTGCATGTGTGCTCACTGTCTCTCAGGTGAACCAGCTTTCAGCTGCTGTCATCTTGATTTATTTTCTGATGCTCTGTAGCTCTGTGTGTGAGTTTGAAGGGTTTTTGGAGGAAAAAAAGTAAAGCCTTTCAGCTGTGCTATGGGAGATGTGGCATTTTTGACCTGAACATGATGATGAAGGGCAAAAATTTTCTTAAGCTCTGGAAAATAATTCTGAGCTCATTTTTAAAAGTATGAGAAAACCTGGGCTCACAGTGTATGTTATTTTTTTCAGGAACATCTAAACCAGCAAGGCTGTTCAGGAAGAGGAAAGAGTCCACCAGAAGGTGGTTTCCTGACCCTGAGAGGAAAAGTCTGGGAAGGCACAAGAATTAGGAAGGAAGGGCTGTAGGCTGCTGATTGCTCCAGCATGGGTGGAGCTACAGTGTAAAAGAATACTGTCCAGGGGGCGGAAGAAGTCTTCTCTGTAAGATGTGTCAGTTAGTGTCTGTGTTGTAAATCTATCTCCTGAACAGAGCTTGTAGCTCCATGCAGTATGTTGATGATGTGGATATTTCAGTTCTAAAGCAGGAAATTGCCAAATGCTGGTTACTAGTTTTAGTTTCCTGTTCAGAGGGATGCAGTTGAGCTGCTTTGTGTATGTTTCCATCTAACCTTTCATGACGTTTATGGCTTAAATGACTCCATGGCATAGAATTGAATTGGGTAGTCCAGTTTGTTCCTGCTTACGTGTTGTCCAGATTCTGGTGAAAGGTGAATTTTGAAATGCCTCTTTGAAATAGTTGGCTTGCTTACTCTTGCACTGGGAACACTCTAGTTGGCCAGTTAGTTCAATGGGCTGATGAAAGTTAAAACTTCTTTCAGTTCAGGACGGATCAGTTCCCTGGTCTGTGTCGTAGCAGTCACTCGAGTGCCTCTGTGCAAGAGTGGTAAAGAGAGAGTATTTTCCTGGTGTTAATTCTCTGTGAGAACTCTGTATTGGGTATGCTCCACGATGCTAACTTCTGAGGAATTTCTGTCATCATGGTGTGTGTTACAGTATTTTTCAATGAGACACTTTAAAGTATCTTGCACATGATATTTAAAGCAAAGAAATCTAATTCAGTTAAATAACTACCATTTTACTTCCTTGCAAAGTGGTTGTCTTGGTAATTGTGCCTGTAAATGTAATGGCTTTTTCTTCTGCAAGTGCATCATACTTCATTGTTTTTTGCTAAAGAAAGTTAATGTGTGTGGCTTGGTGGCTTCAAGTGAAAACTGAGTTGCTTGTCCTAGCTGAATTACATTTTAGGTTTATCCGTGTTGATTCTACGAGACTAAGTTTATTTTACTGCTGATAAATTGTTTTACTCGTAGATAGTTTGGATAGGTGCTCATGGAAGTAAGTTTGCAAAAATAGCATATTTTGGGAAACTAAACACAATAAAAACCTGAGCGCAATGTTCATGTTCAGAGATAAGAATAAAGCATACTACTGAAAAATCTACTTAAACAAGAATCTATTATGACTTAAGATGGTAATTATAATGAAAGGCAGCCAGTCTGAATAGGACTGTGTATATATTTAATAGCACAGTATTAGTGTGGTATACATAGTAGTAGTTTGTATACAGAGTGTGGAAAATGTCTTCCCAGTTCCTTTTTTATCTTTTTTTTTTTTAAAAGCACCCAAAGATCCAGCTGTGTCTACTGTACATATAACTTACCCTGATTACTTCAGATTATAGCAGCTGTCTTCACTTGTCTTCCAGCATTCCTGGAGCATTTGGAATGAGTAAGGATGAAGGATGCATCCATTGCATGCACTGTGTAACTTAATGAAATAGAAGCTTGATGACAGATCTTTTCTTTTTTCCTATTTTGCTTGTTCATCTGAAAATCACTGGCTTAAGATTTTAGGGGTTAGCTGGGTCAATATTACGTTTATATCTGTATGTTTTCTAAAAGTATTTCTAATGTGCTCCAGTCCAAATCACTACGTTAGATATTCTTAGCTTACTCTGAGGTGAGCAGTCGTTGTGCCGTTGCTTATTAAAAAACATCTGGAAATTTAACTTTATTAGCACTACTTTGCCCACTTGTAACTCTACCCATGTATTAGTATGAGATTTGCATGGCTAATCTGTGTACTTAAGCCTTAAAGGCATATAATACTTCATGGTGAGAGCCCTGTTTTTGCTGATTGCCTACACTCTGGGGAATTGCCTGCGATGCCCATTTAGTTCATGGGAGGTGCTGTTTCCTAGAGGAAAAGACCCCTTTTTCAAGGCATTTTTTCAGTTGTTAGGGTTTACATGTTAATGTACATAAGGCTTTTGTGGGGGAGGAGCAATGCTTTATATAGAATTCTCAATCCTTTATAAAGAATTACAGACTTGTTTAGGTTGTGAAAGACCTTTAAGATCAGTGAGTCCAGCTGTAAACCTGACACTGCCAAGTTCACCACTACTCCATGCTCTTGAGTACCACATCTACACATCTTTTAAATACCTCTAGGGGTGGTGACTCCACCACTTCTCTGGGCAGCTTCTTCCAATGCTTTACAACACTTTCCATGAAGAAATTTCTTGAGATCTAATCTGAATCTCTTCTGGCACAACTTGAGGCCTATCACTTCTTACTTGGGAGAAGAGACTGACCCTCCATGCTGCTACAGTCTCATTTCAGGTAGCTGTAGAGAGCAAGATGATCTTCCCTGAGATTCCATTTCTTCAGGCTAAACAACCCCAGTTTCCTCAGCTGCTCTTCATAAGGTTTGCGCCCTAGACCCCTCACCAGCTTCATTGCTCTTCTTTGGATGTGCTCCACCATCTTGATGTATCTTATGAGCATAGCAGGGTAGAATGCCATTTTAAGTAATGAGGGGGAGCTGCCCCCAGTTTTTAGAGAGGTAATTTTAATTTGATTATTGAAATTGGATATTGAAGACAAACTGCCTGAGAATGGAGAAAGGGAATAAAAGACTAGAACAAGGATCTCTTATTTGGGTGAATATAATTCAGAACTATTGTATTATTAGACAAACATGAATTGATGTAAGGTTTGTATGTTGTCAGTTGGATTTGTTGCTTATTGAAAATGGATGGGCCATTACTTCAGCTTAATTCAAAAGGGCTTAAATAAGGTAATGATTTAGAAGACAGACTATATCTGATTAGAGAAGAGGCTATTGAACCCTGACACTGAGAAGTTATGAACAGTCAAACATGCCTACTGTTTGGGGGTGGTACTATAAAATGACTAAACAGGGAATAATCTCAAAATGCATTAGATAATCTGAAATCTTCATCAGTGTATGGGAAAAAGGTTTAGAGCAAATCATCGGGACAAAGATAACTCCCACTTGCATGCTGTGTGGAATTGTTAATTTAGGAGTCTGCTTCTTGAGTCATCATGGATAAGCAAATTGTAGTAATTTTTAAAATTTGTTTATAAAATGCAAGAATGTTATGAAATAACTAAATCCTCTTTGCATGAGATTTACTCTTGGGGAGGAATGTCTTATTACTATTGTCTGAGATTACAGACAATATTTGTTTCACTTGAGCAATAGTGCTATGGGCTAAGTGTTTTGAGACTGTATTGGTTAGTTTATCTAATTTTTTTTTTTCCCTTTTTGTTTTAGCTAGCTGGAGTGGCCTTCCTTGCAGCTGGTCTGTGGGCATGGAGTGAAAAGGTAAGGGTAGAAATGACTGGTCTTACCTTAGTGTCTGCCCTCTTGTGCCCCCTGCCCTAGTAAAACTGCTTCCATAGGAAGCAGCAAAGGTTAAATGTAGCATCTGAGCTCAGGATTGTGTTCAAATGACTTAACCTGAGTTTAACTGGAGTTTCATTCTTGTCCTTGGTCAGGTGGTACACTGTGGACCATTTAGACCTTTTATTGTACACTTGTAAGAGCAGGATGCTAGGTAGAATTTAATCTTTATGAATAGTCTTTATGAGCTGGTTCTCTTCTGAAAGCATGTTTTCTAAAATACATTTCTGCCCACCTCTTTTTTACATTCCTCCCACATGCTTCTTGTTTTTAATAAATATACCTCTTTTTGTACTAAAAAAAACCCTCAACATGCATCTTTGGAACCATCTTTCTGAAATATTCCAATCTTACGGTCATCTGTTGTCTTCTGCCTTTTTCCCATAGAGTTGCTTAAGTGATTGTGTCTCCACGTTTTGACCAGCGAAATAACACTTACTTTTGGTAATTTTTTTTTCAGCTGAATAACTTCCTCAGTCAGAGGTGGTCTGTGTGGGCATGTACCTACAGACTTCTCCTGTTACAAGAGAAGATCCTTAGAGGGATGAGTGAAATGGAAGCAGATAGTCCTCTGAATTTTCTTGTTTACTTTCTTTCTTCAAGATTTTTCACTTAACATCTTCTGTTACACAAAAAAAACCCACAAACAAACAAACAAAAAAACCAACCTCAACTTCTTTTCAAAAGTAAATGTTGTAAAGATCAAGTGTTTCTAGTTCACAACATCTTCATGTTCACATCTGAGAGTGAACAATAGAGCCCTCTTCCAGCCAACTTATCATAATATGCTTTGATTAGAGAAAGTTTTCTTCCAAAATAGTATGTTGCTTAAGCAAGTGAGATTGACTTGAAAAAAAACATGTTTGGATGTGGGAAGGACATAGCTGGAGGTATTTCTGAAAATTTCAACATCCTTGTCACAGAATGTTTAGTTTCATAGTGTATTGGTTCTACAAAGACACTGTGTTAGCTTAGTTAATTTTGTCTTTCTTGATGGTGGGGTCTAAGCCAAGGTTAGATTAGGTGGGACTTTCATAACTAACCCAGTAGACCAAGTCTGATAGTTAGCTAGAGGTCTGGCAGTTGTAAGAATGGCAATGTATCAGTGGTGACACTAACTAGAAAAGTCTTTACTTTCCAAGACTTTCTGAATGCTGGGAAATCTATAAACTGTGCAATTTTTAATAAGCTATTTCAACTGTTAGTCACCAGCTATTGCAAGGCAATCTGAGTTCTACAATTCAATAATATTTTACTTTTCATCCCTTCAACCAGTTTTGGTAAAAAGCTGTTGTTTTGCTGTTAAGTTAATAGTGCTAACAAGACCTGCTAGGAAACACGTTATAAAAGAAGATGAACTCCTCTAGTATCACTGTAGCACTGTTAATCAGTGTCTACAGCAGCTGATGAAATTTCTCCATGTGCACATTTTCTTCTAATGCTATATTTTGAAGAGATTATTTTTAAGTAAGCATTTAGATACAAAGTATTATTGATTTTTTTTTTTTCCCAAGGTGTTCTCTTAGGATGTATATTCTTTGCATAAATACCTAGGTAGCAAGATGAGAATTTACATTCCTTTGATGGAATTAGACTAATTACATGTATTACTTTGAATCTCTCTGTTGTCTTTCTCTTCCACTAAGCTTTACTTTGTAAAGTATATTCCACTTGAGAATAGAAAAAAAAAACAAAATACAAAGAAAAAAATAGTAAAAATATAATTATGGGATATTGTACTGTGGTGTTTTTCATTATTTCTCTGTTTTAAAGGGCAAGTATTTCCTTATTAAAATACTCTGTGTATTGCTGATGTGTGTGATGAACAGTCACCTGTTGCAAGGCTGCCTGAGTGTCCCTACCAATTGTTATTATTCACTTCAAGAGTTTCAGCTGTTTGTCTGTGTGTTGCATCTTGTTCTTGCACAGTACATGGCAAGCTTGTGTTATGTATTTGATGGAATTTTAATGTACCTTGTATATAAACCTAGCTTCTTTAAAAGCTAATCTAGAAATAAGGGATTCAACTGTGTTAGCATTGCATTTAAATAGACTTATAACTGTCTTAAGATCTATGCAGACAGGCTTAAATAGGTAAGGTCATTGTCAAGATAAGTGGCATATCTGGATACGTGTATCTGGATAGATGGTAAATTAGGCAAGCTGCAAGTATCTTGTAGAGACTAGATAACTTCTTTTGCTGTAAGAATTTTATCTGGAGTGAAAGGGGAATATTTAGACTATACTTCCATATCTTTCAAGATTTTGTAGGAGCATTCCTAAAACTATTCAGCACTAGAAGAAGTATAACTAAAATGGTGAGAGGAAAATACTACTTCCTTTGAAAACCAAAGTAAGATTTTGTTTCCTCCCTTAAAATGTCACCTCTAACCTGCTTTGTAGTTAGAATGTCCCTCCCTTTCTGCCATATAAACTTTAGGGTTGGAAAAATTGTTAATTTTTTTTCTTTTAAAGACTTGGAAATTGGAGTGCCCTTCTGATTGATGCATTTCAAGTTAACAAAAAGCTTTATTACTTTTGCCTTGAAACTAAATGAATATTCAAGTGATAGTATTGAACTTTTGGCACCATCTTGTGGAAGCTTTTTTAGCAAATAGACTGAGGACAATGTAATCTGAGAAGCTGGCTGCACTGGATTTATTTATTAAAAGGATAGCTAGAACTTTTCATTAGTACTTGTTCTGCTAGGGTGAAAAAAACTTATCAATAACCATTTTACAATAAGACTTTTCTATGTGGGCCACTGTTGCCAAGCTCAAGGGTTTGCAACCAATTCATTTGGAATTGTGGAAATCGTAGACATCCAGAAAAAATGTTAAATCAAAAAACATGCCTATAGTGGTCACCTTTTTCTGTTATGCTGTTTTTTTATTTTTCAGGGTGTATTGTCTGATCTGACAAAGGTGACTGGTCTTCATGGTCTGGATCCAGTGGTGCTTGTCTTAGTCGTGGGAATAGTGATGTTTACTCTGGGATTTGCTGGCTGTGTAGGAGCACTGAGAGAAAATATTTGCCTTCTGAAGTTTGTAAGTAACATTATAGGAGTGGATTATTATGTGTATGAAAGCTGGGAATCATGGGTGAAGAACTAGTAGCAAACCCAGATAATTTATAGATTTTTTTTTTTTTTTTACAATATATATGGTAAACTTATTTTCTTTGTGAATCTGTGAGTAATAGTATGAAAAGCAGTGTAGGTTCAAATCTATGGGTGTTTTCTCCTTTCTGGAAAGTGTTTCTTCCCTTGTTCATTCTTTTGTATAATGCTGTTATTATAGTATGTATGCCAGAATCTAGCACTGTGTATCCACTATCACAAAACATGAAGTTCTGGAACGTATTTAGTCAGGATTTACTGAGAGCAGATGGTATGGAGGCTAATATTTCTAAACGTTTGATGGGTAAAACTTGCGGGCTTTAGTGACTCGTGAAATCTTAAATGGTTGATTTTATACTGGGGCTTCTTTGCTTTAGATCTGAAAACTCTTAATCTGGACAAAAGAGTTATAAAACTGGAAACAATGCAAGAAGCAAGACCAAGACAACTTTAGCCCTGTGTTTTGCAGATTTTCATTTATTAGTGTTTTTATTGCTGTGCATAATGACTGTAGTATGGTGCTTATTTTACTGTCAAGTTCAGGTGACCAAAACAAAAAGATAACTTTACCTCTTGATGGTTTCTTTATGTTGTGTTCTTATTTAACAGGTTGTATTCTCACACTTTCTGTACTGAGTGAGAATTTCAAGCTAATTCTCTGTCTGTTTCTGGTGGTGTTGGAGTAGGGATGCATTCAGAATGAATGGACACTTTCTAATTTGGGACTTTTTTTTACAGTTCTGTGCAGCTATTGTGTTTATATTCCTGCTGGAGCTGACAGCAGCAGTTCTGGCTTTCCTGTTCCAGGATTGGGTGAGGGACAGGGTCAAGGAATTCTTTGAGAATAACATTAAATCCTACCGAGATGATATTGACCTCCAGAACCTTATTGATTCACTACAGAAAATCGTAAGTTTGTATCCTGGCACTTCTTTGATGCGTTCTAGGAGCACAAGTAGATTTTGGAATGTTTCCTTTGTTACATACTCTGTAGCTAATAGTGCTGTGTTACAGATGTGCTTTTCCTGCATTCAAAGCATCAGGAAGGGAAGATATTCTGGGATAGCACTGTCCTAACAACATGTGGAAATTCTGCCAAGTATCTGTCTGCCTTTTGAGCTTCTTGACTTGTTCCTCTGTTCTGATCAGTGTTCCACCAGTTTAAGTGAGAAGTGTGTATGTGGGGGAACCAAACAACCCACACCTTTATTCTGAAAAGAATTGTGCAATGGAACTGGTAGTCTGCACACTTCATTTTAGGAGGCACTGCAGTCTTGTACAAGGTCTTTTATCTTCCAAGGTACACTTACCTAGAAGCAAAAGAGGTTTTTAGTTAACTAGGAAAAGCTGGTCTCTAGTCAAGCAGTTGTCAGGGTAGGTTGAAACAATTTTATACTACTGTGGTCCTAAAATATTCAGTTACTAGAAGATGATGCACACCTTACTGTGCTAGTAAGGGGCTAGTGGCTTTCATTCAATTGGCTGCTTTTGAATCATGTTGAAGAAACAACCAGTGATAATGACTTCTGATTTTTAACTACATAAATTTAAAAAAAAAACGTATGGAGAGAAACAGTACATGTGTGAGTACTTGATGAAGAGTTAAAATGGTTCTTTCTTTTATGTTTTTTTTCTCCCTTATGAGGGAAGGTTGTGTTTTGTCTGTCTTCCATCTTCTGGAAGATCATGTTTAGAAACCTGTGCTTACAGCTGTTTGACAGAAAAGCACGTTTTGGAGTGGGTACCAGTTTGGTTAGCTGTATATTACCAGCTTGTTTGTTCACTCTTCTGTGCGCTGATATGGAAGTATCCTCTGAGTTGCCTGGATGTATTTCAGTGCTGTTTTGCTTTAGCTTTTGATGCTAAGGGCACCTTTTTGTAAGGCAGGGCTCCTCCTGGCTGTGACCAACTACTGATGAGTAGTTGTCTGTGTTGTCAACTCTGTTGTTCTATTTATCTAGTTTCAGTGTAGTCAGCCAGGCTAATACTCTAAACTGATTTACAGCTGAACTCCAGTCAAGTACTTTTAAGTGGAAATAAAAGACTGAGCTTACTAAAAGTTCACTAGCCAGATAAACAAGCTAATACCCCGGAAAAAAGACCAGAAAAATCTCTAAATCAGCGTGTTGTTGATTCATACCAGAAAGTGCTGAGGGTGGAGGGGAAGTACACAACATGGATTAGCATATGTGGTTCTGTAGGGGTTGAACAACAAGGTACGGCAGTGCTCTCAAAAAGTTCATTGTAGCCCATCTTCAAAGGAGCCACCCACCTTGGTGACGTGCTCTGTTCCCAGTGTGTGCCCTGGGACCCACAAAGTGTGTGCCTTTTTGTAGGCAGCTTCTTGTGCTGGCTGGCTTAATTACTTCCAGGCCTGTAAGTGACCTCATAGTCTGTACCTTACTAAGATAGACTAACATGTTTAGACAAAGGTGTAGAATTGTGAAGGAGGAGGGACTATAAAGAAAAAAAAGTATTTTGCTTTTTTTGCAGTAAATATATTGGTGACTTAAAGTCATGGTTTTGTGGTGGTTTTTTTCTTTCCTGTCTGTTCTGTTCAGCTCTTTTTAGTCATATTTCATGTGAAAACTGTATAAACAGTTCTCTTCTTTGTTATGACTGACACAGGCATGAACAATAACTCCATTTACTGACATCAAGTTCTGGTAGTCTCACAGAGTTAGGTTAGTACAAGTTTTGTGAAGGGCAGCAGGCAGAGGAGAGATACTAGAGATATCCTGAGAAGATGGAACTTCATGAGGTACCAGGAAAATCTCTGATGGTATAACATTTAAAGTACTCAAATTACAGAGAAAGAATTACACCCTTAAATATCCAGGCCAGTAAAGCGCAAACCATAACTTAAGAGCTTTCATTAGTTCCAGGAATTGAATGTTCCTTGAAATGTTGGGATTTTCTTAACCTGCAATTATTGTAATTACTTTACACTATTTAGATTAAGAAACTTGTGTGAAATACTTCTAGAGTTGATTAACCTTTTGAGCAAGTGAGACTTTATCAATGAGTAGATCTGAGAACCTCCTTTAAAAGAAGGGAAGTATATTTACAAATGTTTGGATCCACTTTTCACAGTAAACCAAGGAGAATAAAACTCATTGACTTATGAAGATTTAAGGATGGAGTCACAAACTAGAAGAAACATTTTAAAATTTTTTTGTTTTGTTTTGGTTGACTTGGAAATAATGAGGTACAAAGCATTTATATGAACTATGGTGGTGCAACATTTATGGATGTATGCTGATTGCATCTAGCAATTACATCGAAAGTGAAAATTTTTGTCATTCTGATGCTTATTTCCAGGAACAGTATGCCAAGTGTTGCCATTAATTGTGCATAGCTTTAGACAAAGTGAAGATGATGAACAAATATCTTTCCAGAGAAGTTGTTCAGTGGATAAATTGTCTCTAAAATCCCCCCAAATGCGGTTTATCTGTTGCAGAACCATTGCTGTGGTGCCCAAGGTCCAGATGACTGGGACTTCAACATATACTTTAACTGCAGCAGTGAAAGCAAAAGTCGTGAGAAGTGCGGCGTCCCTTTTTCCTGTTGTATACCTGATCCTGCTGTAAGTTTTCTGGCTTTGTATTGTTCTGATGTTGTTGCAGAGTTATGAAAGGAAGTGCTTTCTGAATAAAGTGTGATGACTAGGGCTTTAAAAGGTTTTCTAAACGATCAAAAATTGCTCTTGAACAAACTCTCTTCATGTTTGTTTCATCCTTTTTAGAATCCAAATGTGACAGCCTATAATGCAGCTAAAAATGTATTGTTACCAGGAATTCAAGCTATTTTTGTATAGCTTGAGTCTGCAAGTACTGGTGACTGAAATTTTTTTATTCCCAATGTGTTGTTTCCTCGATTTCCTGCCTTCCATTTTCTAGTTTGTAAAGATCTGAGAGCACTGTGTAAGCAGTGAGTATGCACCAGTTAGAATTAAGAAGTAACTCTGTTTGCTGATTGTTTATCAGCCCTAGTAAAGTGCTCATGCACAAACTTGGCATAAAGCATTTGAGTCACTTCTCTGTTTTGGGGAAGATTTAGGAGCTTATTGGTTGGATCTGTTTACTAAACTTCAGAAATTGGACTACTTCAGTGGAAAATGCACAGGTAGGAGCTAATGTGTAATGCTTTATAGTATTAGTGTGAATAGTTACGGCTCAAAGTCAGTCCAGCAATCCTCAGGCAGAACAGGTAGCCATTGGTGGATTATACTAAAGCTTTTAATTTTTGGAAATGAGCCAAGAAAGTCTTTATCTGGGAAATATTCCATGTTCAGATTGCCCAGTAATTATTTTCTACTTTAATTTGGAGCAGTACTGGTCCACTGCAACTCTTTTTTCTGTTGCTGGTGCTGTATTTAAGGAGGCATAAATATGTTTTAAATATTTTAATATTTAATCTCTTTCTAATATTTCAGTGTACCCCACAATGCATTGTGTAAATTATGTTATAATTGTGTCATTTTTTTCATAAATCTTCATACAAAGAAAACATGTCTTAAAAGGGCTATATTTGAATCTTTAGAGATAAATACAGCCATGGGGTTGTGTGTGGTTGTGACCTGGAGGGCGTTTATGGTCTTCCTACTTGGGATCTGCAACTGGTGTGTTTTGTCTTCCAAGACTAGGTATACCTTGGAGCTGGGTTATATGTGAGACTTTGAAACATAAACTGAGGGGCTCAAGTAGCGTGCAGCTATTACTTGTTCTAACTGACTGGGATAGCATGTTGTATACTAGTAGAAATGATGGAGATGTAAATAAACCAGCCTGGTCCCTTTATTGTCACCTCCATCAGTGTGCTATGTGAAGTAGCTAAACTGATCGTGGAAACGCAGATCTCTTACCTGTATGCTGGCAGCACAGTTGCTGTCCTTCACACTAAAAAGCCCTTGCTGGTTGAAAGCCAAGTGATGGAAGCAGCTAAGATTTCTGGTGGAAAATGTTTTCCTGCTAGTGTACCCCTCTGCTTTGTCATTACTTTTGTGTTCTGCTAGTGCTCTGCTCATTTTTACTAAAAATGCTTCTTAAAATGGTTGGTTCTGGCAGTCATGATTTGTTCATGAATCTGAAAGACAGAAAATCCTCCTGTGAACAGAGGTGACTAGAATTCAGTTGATTTATTTTAAGTCGTCTTTTGTTTTGCAGCAAAAAGTTGTGAATACACAGTGTGGCTATGATGTCAGAAAGAAGGTAAGGGATCTTACTGACTCTCATATTCTGTGCCTGCATAGGCAAAACTATAAAAACAGTGGAATTGCTGATAAATGTGTCACCTTGGAACAAATGACTGTACTACCTCATGGTGGCATGGCAGAGATTTTCCTTTGTTTCAAGTAAATTTGCACTTGGGAGGGTGGAGAAAACAAGTGGTGGAACAGGTAAAAGGAAAGGTGGGGTTAAAAAACGGATATTCTGAATTCTGTTATCTGCTAATTCTAATAACAGGATTTGCAAGAAGATGCTAACGTCAGTGTCCAACACTGTCTCATTTAATCTGGGCGTATATGTATTTCTGGAGTCTGGTTAAAAACATGACTGCATAACTGACAAGTCATTAGTTTAGCTATGTCATGTGATTGACTGATCTTATAAACTTGAGCAGAAAAGTAATATTCTTGTTCTTCCTCTCTACATTCAGAGCAAGAGTCAATGGGATGATCAGATTTTTGTCAAAGGTTGTATTGTTGCTCTTGAAGCTTGGTTACCCCGAAATATCTACATTGTTGCAGGTGTCTTCATAGCTATCTCATTGCTCCAGGTTAGTTGGTTTTGTTACACTAATTTGAGAAGTTTCAAGTTTTCAGGTACAGACCTGCTGAAGGTAAAAGTAGTTATGAGGGAAGTAAATGTTTTGACATAGAATTTTTATTTTTAAAGGTATGAGAATAATATAGCAAAAAACATTAAAAAATACATGCAGTGTATTGTGATAAATTATTAATACTACTGTATGCTAATATATGATTATTATATAAAACAACATGACACAATAATATTTCTTACATTTCAATACAGCATGAAGAAGAGGAGGTTTTCTGGTCATTTATTCCAGTTGATCTGAACTATGACCTATCCCAAATGTGAAATGACTAAAATACATTTCTGTTCTTTGTGGCAAAATGAACACTCAGCTGACTATAAGTGACATGTAGCATACTGCTTAGAAATATTGAGAAGAGATGATCAGGGAAATTGGTGAACAGGTTGCAAATTTAATATTAGCAGAACCAGATGGAATTGCTGACTTCTTCCAGTACCTTGTTGGTGTTTGGTAGATCTAAGAAAAAGAACCAAAGTACTCAGTAAAACATACCAGGTTACTTCTTTCAAGGTGGATCCAGCTGTCATTGTGGCAGTTGTTCTCACTTGCCTAAATTTCATTAGTACGGTACTGCTTCACTTCAGTGGGGAATAACAAACTTCTAGATCTACTGCAGAACATATTTTGCATTTGACTGAAAATAGCCGAGTGTAGAGTGCTGGCAAAATACCTTATCCCACCCATAGCAATACTGCCCTCTGCTTGGTTTTTGACACTTTATCACCATCTAATAATAGTGGTTCAATGACTTTGAGTGATGCTGTCCTCAGAGCAACACTTTTGGTTAGGAAAATGTTCAAGATATGAAGTCTAATCTTTTGGCAGTGAGTTAACTGTCAGTAACTTAGCGGCTCATATGTTCTGAGTCTCTGTGAAACTACTTCTGTGGTCACTTGTATTTTCAAATTTGGTCTTTCTTCTGCATTAAACTATTTCATAATGGGACTGAGAGTTGGACATAGCCTGACTACTTCTAAAACAGGTCTTTTGGCTTTTCCAAAACTTCACCCCAGTCTTCTCTTGTTTTTCTAAGAATGCTTCAGGAAAAGTGCTGCATTATGAAATGATCTTCAGTTTGTAAAGGAAGATTTCCCTGAGAACTTGAGTGAATGTTAAAATTTAAAATTTTAACATCTCAGAATAATCTGGGACTTCTCTCACTACTGTTTGTGACCAGAATTTCATTTTATTACAGGTCATTCTGTACATTCTGTATGTGTTTTAAAAAAATTACCAGAAAATTGACTGGATTATCCAAAGTTGTGGAATAAATGCAAATGCCTGATTTGTAACTTTAGTAATAGGCAGGTGTGTGTGTTCTAAGACTAAAACTAGGATAAGTGGATTTCTTCCAGCTCCACAGCATCTAGCGGCTTTGATTTTGAGTGCTCCTGTAGTATTACATGAAAGTACCTTTCTCACCAGTTTTTGCCTGCAAGATTCTGCTAGCTTTTTGACTTTTTAGTAATAGGCGTGTTTTGATGGGTGATCTTGGCTATGAAATGATATCTGCAAACATTTCATAAGTGAATGTCTTTATTCATAAGAGTGGTTTTGCTGACATCACTGCAGCATAATTGGAGTACATAAGTAGTTTCCCATTCTGCTGTAATGACTAATGGTGATAGGTTCTAATTTTTAGAAACATCCTGCAGACAGCTATATTAACAGTGTTTCATCTCACAAATGTATTTATTTGTTGTGTTTTTTTTTTTTCTTTTTAGATTTTTGGGATTTTCCTAGCCAGGACATTGATTTCTGATATTGAAGCTGTAAAGGCGGGTAATGCCTTCTGAATATAAAAGCAGACACGTGTTGCAAAAATATGTTTTACCTGTAGTGATTGGACACCAAGGTGGAAGAAACGCACAGACCGTGAAGGACTCCTGTTATTAAAAACCTTATGTGGATTTTACCTGCTCATGCTTTTTGTTAGAAGCTGGTACAAAAAATAATCCAAGCACACACCCACTCACCTTTTTTCTGCCTTTTTTTCTAATGAGATAACTTAGTGCACCGGTGTTATCTCTGGGAGCAAAATGGAATTTCACAATATATTGGCGGAACAGATTTTAAAGATTGTAGCAACAAGACATGAAACTGCTTGTAAACACTTTCCTCCAAGGATTACTGTGAAGATTGTTGGCTTTACTCCCAACTGTTGTCAGTCTCAAAATGTAATCTTTTCAGAAGGTGTGCTGATTTCTTCAGAGTCTTGAAATTGTTTTAATCATTACAGTTGACTCATGCAGTCATTTTTTGGCAAGATACCCAGCATCCATAGTTGTCGTGGTATGGGAAATTGGAAAAAAAGTCACAAATTGTCTAGTTCTCTAATTGGTTTTCAGTTGTGCAGAAATAGAGATATTTTCGTTTGACTGGGAATAACATGGATGTCTCAGGAGCAGGAACTTGTGCTCAGCATCAGAGCTTGAATAATCCATGCTGTTTTGAAAATTCAAGCCTTTTCTCAAGAGGGGGAAAAATCTATCTGTAGCATTATATGTTAGAAATGCTTTTCAGGCAAGGAGGTGTGAGTCGTTGATGCTGATTCCTGTCTGAAAAAAATGTAAATTTTTTTTTTTTATTTCTAGAAGGAAAAACTCTTTAAAAATGCTCTAGCATTTTATTGTTCAGTAATATCTTTTAAATATCTATATCTGCAGTAATTTCAAAATGTAGCTTGTTTCAGTAGGTAGCAAGCATGCTATGCTAGCTGTTGATGGCTTTTGCCTTTCCTCTAGTTTCTGTCTCTAGTTTCTGCACTGTTGATCTTCACAAGTCCTAACTGCTCATATTAGGACTGATGAAAAATGTTTAAATCAGCATTGATCCCTACTGAAATCTATTTTTTTTTTAATGAGGAAATACACATTTAGCGAAGGATTAGAGTTTTTGAATTTTTAAGTCTTCTATAAAGCTGTTGCATTATCAGTCTGCTTGTACTCTGATACATGCTTCAAATGCCAGTCACAATGTGATGAACCAGAATTTCTTCACAGTAATTTTCTGCATCTGAGAGATTCCT